>NC_059404.1:2990681-3293786 GCF_905220565.1 Melitaea cinxia
TCTACATCCGTGTGGTTATGGAGATATGCATTACTATCAAGACGTTTAACGCAAATTATTTTTTTATTTCAGTCACTTGAAATGCTTATCACACTGAGTAACTTTTTAAAAGGCACAATTTAGTATAATTTACGTCTACGCTTTATAAGGAACCTACCAGCCAAATTTCAAGTTTGTGGTAGTTATAGTTTCGGAGATTTCGTGATGAGTGTGAGTCAACCTACCATACCTCGTTTTAACCCCAAAAGTGAGTTGATTTCTAAAGATACATTATTTGAACACTTTCTCACTATCTATAGAGCATACATTTTAAATTTCAAGTCTCTTACGTCAAAAACATGGGACTCTCATACAAACTTTCAACCCCCATTTTACCCCCTTAGGGGTTGAGTTTCGTAAAATCCGTTCTTAGCGGATGGCTACGTCCTATAAGGAGCCTACTTGCCAAATTTCAAGTTTGTAGGTGTTATAGTTTCGGAGATTTCGTGATGAATGACCTTTCGCGTTTATATATATTATAGACTAGCTGTGCCCGCGGCTTCGCCCGCGTTGAAATCAGTTTGTCACAAAGTTTTACCGGCAAACTTCCAGTGAAACTCTCATCAAAATTAGCTTAGCCATTCCGTAAACCTTTCCCTTGAAGCCCTCTCTCCATTTGTGAAATCGCATGAAAATCCGTTCAGTAGATTTTGAGGGAATCGATCACATACGCTTTTGGGGACTTTGTTTTATAATACACTACCTGTTGCCCGTGACTACGTCCGCGTGGTTATGAAGATATGCATTACTATTAAGATGTTTAACGCAAATTATTTTTTTTATTTCAGTCACTTGAAATGCTTATCACTCTGAGTAACTTTTTCAAAGGCACAATTTAGTATAATTTAATAGTTATTTTTATAAAACCTCTCTACACACCACATTTTTAGTTTTATTTTAAGGCTGCTTAAATAACCTATCAGGCGAACTTATGGCTGCTGTATATGTTTCATATAAAGTATCAACCCTAATTAAATCCCCTTAGCGGTGGAATATCGCAAAATCCATTCTCAGCGGACGTCTAGTAACTATAATCTACCTCCCTGCCAAATTTCATCTTTGTCCATCTTGGATGGATGGACCATCCAGCGGTTTTTGAGTTTTCGTGATAAGTGAGTCAGTGACCTTTCTCTTTTATATATATATAGATTTGGACACTTCCTCACCATCTATAGAGCATACATTTTAAATTTCAAATCTCTTACCTTAATAACATAGGACTTTCATACAAACTTCCAACCCCCGTTTTATCCCCTTAAGAGTCGAGTTTCGTAAAATCCGTTCTCAGCGGATGTTTACGCCCTATAAGGAACTTACTTGCCAAATTTCAAGTTTGTGCTGTTATAGCTTCGGAGATTTCGTGATGAGTGAGTCAACTTACCATACCCCGTTTTAACCCTAAAAGGGAGGTGATTTCTAAAGATACATTATTTGAACAATTTCTCACTATCTATAGAGCATACATTTTAAATTTCAAGTGTCTTACTTCAAAAATATAGGACTTTCATACAAACTTCCAACCCCCATTTTATCCCCTTAGGGGTCGAATTTCGTAAAATTCGTTCTTAACGGATGTTTACGACTTGTAAGGAGCCTCTCTGCCAAATTTAAAGTTTTTAGGTGTTATAGTTTTGGAGATTTAATGATGAGTGAGTCAACCTACTATACCCCGTTTTAACTCCAAAAGGGGGTTGATTTCTAAAGATACATTATTTGGACACCTTTTCATCATCTATAGAGCATAGATTTTAAATTTCAAGTCTCTTACTTCAAAAACATAGGACTTTCATACAAACTTCCAACCCCCGTTTTACCCCTTTAGGGGTTGAGTTTCATAAAATCCGTTCTTAGCGGATGCCTACGTCTTATAAGGAGCCTACCTGCCAAATTTCAAGTTTTTAGGTGTTATAGTTTCGGAGATTTCGTGATGAGTGAGTGACCTTTCGCTTTTATATATATAGAGATATATGTGTGTGTGGAAAGACTAAGACTCAGGACATACTGATTCAGGTTTGTATATCAAACCAACATATAACGGGTTTGAAATATTTACTTGTAGCGATGTGAGAAACCCCAAAGTCAACATCGACATTAAATATTACACCCCAAAACAAAATTTACATCATAACGTAATAAACATTCTCAGCCTTACACGAGCAAAAAATGCGTTTTTGGCTTTAAGGAATGAAGGGGAGTAGGAAGTTCGAAGTAGGGTAATAGGGCCGTAGGGAAAGCAACATTTCATACTAAATAACAAAAATATTCTGTCATAAGTTTGACACATTTTTATTTTACACACCAACAAGCAAAATAAATAATATATAAGATTATTTATTTTTATTTTATAATTATTCTTTACGTGTATCGTAATACATAAATACTTTACCTTTTAGATTGTTTTGTATTTAAACAATTACAATTATTTAAATACAAAACAAAATTTTAATATTAAAAATTAAATTACATTAAATTACATTAAATATTAAAAATTAATTACAAAAAAGGGGAAGCGACAAAACATAAATACAGGAAAATGGAAATGCTGGTTTTTAGAGTTCCGTACCCAAAGGGACTGTCCATCCGTCCGTCTGTCACCAGGCTGTATCTTATGAATCGTGATAGAGAATTGAAACTTTCACTGCTGATCTATTTCTATTGCCGCTACAACCACAAATACTAAAAAAACAGAATAAAATTTATATTAAACATACAATAAATGTGATTTTTTAAATCTTTGTTTCGGTATGAAATAAACATGAGGTATCTATATATAACAGCGACACCTCTTTTTGTACACATTCTCTTCCACCCAAAGGTTTGCTGGAAGAGATCACTACATAGCGATAACTTCACCTTCAACTAATTATTATTTATATTTATTATTTTTGATTTTTGTTCTTTCTATCAATGATTGTTTAAAATTTTCTTTACTGCTTTAAGGTATTTAATTGTGTTTGCTCGCGAACGAAAAAAAACCGACTTCAATTACATCGTAGTAATACAACGTAGATCGACGAAAAAATAGTCAAGTAACTACATGTTATCAAAGATTACTCAAAAAGTTGTTATCAGATCTCGATAAAATTTATATGTGTCCACATGATAAATATCAGCTTTCGATTAAATTAAAACTTATCAAAATCGGTACATCCAGTAGAAAGTTATGCGGTATAATACAACGTAGGTCAAAGAAAAAAGCGTCAAGTAAAAACGCATTATTAGATATAACTCAAAAAGTACTTGTTACATCTCAAATAACTTTAAATGGGACCAAATGACACACACCACCTTTCGATTAATTTTTTTTTTGTCGAAATCGGTCCATGCAGTCAAAAAGTTCTGAAGTAACATACATTAAAAAAAAATACAGTTGAATTGAGAACCTCCTCCTTTTTTGGAAGTCGGTTAAAAATGTTTGCCAAAAAGTGATTTCATATTGCCACCTGAAACCGCCGTTTGCACCTATAATTGGCGTGACACTTAGAAAGTTTATAATGTACGAGAAACTTTAAATGTAATGGTGTTCATTTTGTTGATGCAACTTTGAAAAAAAAAAATTGTGTTATAAAGAATATCTCATTACTATGGTGTACAAATTAAGAATAATCTACCTTTCTTTCATCTAACACTTACTTTACGAAAATTTTCTAAGTTTAACGTAATAATAGAGCTGAATATTTCAAATTCAGTAGCGAAGCCGGTGATTTGCTGTACGTGTCGACTTGTATATATGTGTAGTGCAGACATGAGACTGATTATTTAAAAAAACAAAGTTATAACAAAAACATATTGAGACATTATGTGAAACCAAATTTGCTGTAATAATAAATAGCAAAATAAATAATAAATAATTTATCTAAAAATAAAAAATAAAAATTTTAGGGGTGGACTACCCTTAACATTTAGGGGGATGAAAAATAGATTTTGTGCGATTCTCAGACCTATACAATGTGCACACAAAATTTTATGAGAATCGGTCAAGCCGGTTTTTTTATATCACTAGGTCGGCAAACAAGCATACGGCTCACCTGATGGTAAGAGATAAACGTTTTGGAGGAGTTTAACTACAAACACCGCGACACGAGAATTTTATATATTAGATAATGTTCATAGTATTTTAGTCGTTATAATAAAGCAACTTTCTCTGATTTTATCGTGGTTTATTAAATTTTTTAGATGCCCGAAGTTTCGGTTACTTTATAGCAACCATAGTCACGAAGGACTGAGACGTCCTAACATTACAGAGTTATTCGAAACTACCTTATATTACATCAATATTTTAATTATTAGTTCTCTATGCTCTCTCTATGTGATAAAGCTGAAAAGCGGGTTTGATTCTTCGCTAATTTTAATACACTTATCTCGAAACTACTATATAGTTTGAATTTAAAAATTCTTTCTGTATTGGACACTCCGTTAACCGATTAAGGCTAAATAATCTTTCAATTAAAGCTAGTGTAACCACGAGTCACAACTACTGTTAAAATAAGGCCAAATTTTCAATAAGCGATCGATTTCAAAAAACAATCGGTAAAATAAGAATAACTTTTCGATAGCTGTTAAAAATTTAAAGACATGTTATATTTATATGATAATTCTTTTTTCTATGTTCATTTGCCAGAACAATATTTATATAAAAGATAATTTAATAAAAATCTCACTAAAAAACACAAAGCCAATTATAAACAAAATATAAAAGCGGTTATTTATTACGATTAGATAATTATAATTAATTAGGTTAAAATTCAATCAAATTACTAATCAAATTACTAATTTTTTAAATAACATTTTAATATCGTCATAAATTTTCTTAAAATAGATTATAGAGTCTTAGTCAGAGCTGGATAAAAAATATTAAGCACTCGATTTTAAGCTTTCTCAATGAAATCCATATAAAGATTTTAAAGCTACAAGTATTTTATTTATATTTCTGGTACACCAATATTTTATATAATAATTGCAATATTATAGAAGTTTACGAAACGTAAAATAAATATTTATAGGTTAGTGTTGGTACAAAATAATGTTCACGTAGAATGGTATAAAGAGAGCCGCTGACAAAAATGAGCCATCTCTCTTGTCACCATTGGAGTTCATGAGCCGTGAAATTAAAGCTTTTTGGTGCTTCTATTTTAAAAACCGATTGTTTGACAGCGTCATTAATATAACAAAAAACACGTAGATAAATATAACAACACACTTTTGTGATTTTTTTAAATCAAATAACTAGTTTACAATATATAATACGGTCTAATTCGCATGCAAAAAGTTCTGCCTACCAATACAACGCTATAAATACATAATACAGTTAACAATCGTTCTGGTGAGTGGTATTCTCTTAAAATTTGACGTGTGCGGACTTCAATACATGCTTGGGTATTTGGACAAATACTTCTTTTTGATTTGAGTGTATATCATTTTCTGTTTATCTCAATATGCCTTTGGAAAACACAAAGCTGTTGACCAGGGTTGCTCTCACAGTGCCTTGACATCTGATAGCAATCAATTCTCATGGTAAAGATCTACCTCCCACAGTGGTACAGCGCGGTAGATTAAGCTCCAAACTTTCTCTTACATGGAGAAGGTTATACTAAGTTGGCTGTTGCCCAGCCGTGGGAGGTTAATAGACTGATTTAGTTCAGTTCAAATATCTCTCAAAATATGGAGCAGCTCGACTGGGGAAGAACCTCGACTTTACAAAAGATCACACCTAAATAATACTGCTTTCAATCAGTCTTGTATTCCTGCAGTGCGTAAGGTGACCAGAGCTCCTGAGGGGTATTGGGAGTAGAATGGACAACGCAGTTGCGATGCTTCTTGTGTTGCAGACGTCATAGGCCACGGTAATTGCTTACCATCAGGTAGACCGCACGATCGATCGCCAATCTAGTTGTATAAAAAATTGTAACAAATGATTTGTAATGCTTTTTGGATGTAAATACTAGGTGTAAAAACCTATCAACAACTTTTTTCCTCCACTTACTTCTTATATTTATCTTCTATGATGAACTCTCTTTCTCAATACTCGGGATGCTCCAAGCTATTTATTAAGAGTTATTTATCATTTTTTTTATTTATCTCTATTCTGTTTTTCTATTTTTTCTCGAAATAGATATATATTTATGTTGGTGTAAAACTAACTTAAACGTTAGCCCGTAAAGTGAATAATGGGTTTTAGCACATGAATATTTTTCGTCCAGTGCACACGTAAAAAAAATAAAAGCACATTTTAATATTTCATTCGTCTGCCTGTGTATTTTTTTTAATTAGTAAAATTTTTATGTTGCTTTCAGTAATTATCCATCAAAATAAAAATAAACATCACAAAACATAAGAAAAAGCGCAAGAAATTATAAACCAAATTCAATTATATACTAAAATAGTAAATAAAATTGCAGCAACCAGTTAGAAAATTACCAATTGAAATAATAAGAAAACACGATAAAATGATAAAACAATTTTAATTTTAAATGCAATTCCACAGGTAATTGCTTACATTTCACTGAAACAGCCCTCTTCGCTGGGATATTCGCCTACAGGAATTCAAAAAGATTGTTTTATAAAATTCGTATCCATTATTTCACCTTTAAGTATAACCAACTCGATTTTATCTTTGTTAGAATGGAATAAAGTTTAACGAAAATTACAATAATTAAAATTCATGAAGGTACTTGTAACAATTTACAGAGATTGAGGCTTTATTTAGTGTTGATTTTAATTGGAAAATATAAGCAGTCTAGTTTATTTCAATTTGAGCTGTATTCCTTGAGGTCTAAGTCAAAGCTAATATCATGATCACGCATGTATTAGGTATAGGCCTCTTTCTCCACGTAGGAGAAGGAATTTATGAATTTAATAAAGTATTTTTTTACATATGTTTTTTAAAGATTTTTTATATCCTTATACATGCGCTTAGCCTGTACCATCCCACTGCTTGGCATAGGCCTCTTTTTAAACTATACTACGAGTAGCGATCGCTATCAGGTAGGTATTTATGATAACAACCGGGACCGACGCCTTAACTTGCTATCTGAGGCACGGGTACCAAAAAAGACAGACATCCAAACCGGAAAAAAATATTATACAAATACATATTTCCATCCTGAGCGGGATTCGAACCCGCAAACCGTCGGTGTTTTAGGCGACCATTCGCACCACTACGCCAGAGCGGTTGTTCGCGATCACTGTTGCTCCACATAATGTGAATTTATTAATGGAACTAACTGAGGTAGGGCACAGCAGGAATTTCCTGCTCAAAATATGGAGCAGCTCGACTGGGGTAGTACCTCGACCTTACAGAAGATTACAGCTAAATAATACTGTTTTCAAGCAGTATTGTGTTCCTGTTGGTGAGTAAGGTGACCAGACCTCCTGGGGGGGATTGGGGATTGGGTCGGCAACGCGCTTGCGATGCTTCTGGTGTTGCAGGTGTCTATAAGCTACGGTAATCTCTTACCATCAAGTGAGCCGTACGCTTGTTTGCCGACCTAGGGATATAAAAAAAAAATGTTATTGTAATTGTTTCATAATTGTTGAAAACTGCGACTTTTTGTGTGAAGTCTATTTCATCTACCATATCGAATTTTAATCTCAATTTTACATTACATATTTCTAAGTTGACTGCCCAAAACAGCTGTACAAGCGCTCCTTAGAACTAAAGAAAATTCTTCAAGAATTTAAATCTAACTATATCAAACAGGTTAAACTTCGCCAACTTTTCCAATTCATTTTATGTAAGCTACCCATTGTGAACGGGAAGCAGGAAATTTCACTTTGTAGGGAAATATTTTTAGTCTCCGTATCTTTAGGCAACAATCTTTAAAGCCTACATATCTCCTCTGGCGCTACATTTCTTGTAGTTTTGGTTCACAGGAAAATCGATAAGTATATTATTTTTATGTTAAATTTTTATGTTATATAATTAAATAAATATTACGATCTAACAAACGAACTTAACAAAAATGGTTATGTGGTTAATTTATAGGCGGTAGAAATAGGAGCAAAAGGTATACCAGCAAAATCTCTCCATAATCTGAAAGACCTTAGCCTGTCGAGAACTGAACTAAGTTCTATTTTAGAACGAGTGTCTAAGGCTGCACTAACAGGTTCCTACCAAATTTGGCTAGGCAGGGCGGGAAACTCGAGCAGTGAAGATGAGCGTTGATGCGCATCTCAAAAGGGGCGTCCTTAAACGTACACCCAGGTCGCAAGTCCTGGGAACTGCTCTGAGTTTCTCCTTCTGCCACACGATGGACCCGGCACCCGCACGGTAAATCCATGGAATGCTAAGAAGTTTGTCACAATATTAAAGTGTTTGCAGTAAGTGTTAGCATAGTACTTAAATAAAGAATTAAATATGATAAACACATTTACCGTCATTTACGGTCGTTCGTTTGTTAGACAACTGTGTATTATGTAACAGATATATATTTAAACTAACTGTGCCCGCGACTTCGTCCGCGTGGAATTAAAAAAATATTCAGCTCGCAGAGTTATAAAAATAAATATTAAACAATAGCGATAAGCAACCGTGGCGACGTTAGACTGAATATAAAATCATCATATCAAAGATTTCGATCTAACAGGTACATCGTTCCATAGCTTAATTGGCTAAAGCACCGACACGGTAAGTCGGAGATGCAGGTTCGATCCCCGCTGGAAAAGTCGATTTTTGATATGAAATAAAAAAAATTGTTTAGAATTTCCTTACGAGTGGGGTAACACAAAAATAAATCGTACGAATTAAAATAAATATTTCTAAAAGTAGCCTAAGTTACTCCTCATTACATCAGCTATCTGCCAGTGAAAGTCGCGTCAAAATCGGTCCAGCCGTTTTAGAGATTAGCCGGAACAAACAGACAGACAGACAAAATTGAAAAAAAAAAAAATATTTTGGTACATGTACCTTGTATACATCATGTGCATTGTGTAAAAAGCGGTAATTTTATTATTGCAAACAGACACTCCAATTTTATTTATTTGTATTGATATGACATGTATACGTAGTGTAAGCTTCATATAATATGTTTAGCCTGGAAGAGATCACTATTTAGTGACAAGACCGCCCGTTTTACACTCTGTTATTAATTTTTAAGTTTTCACATTATGTAAACACTAGCTGACCCGGCGAACTTCGTATCGCCTAACACAAAATTTATCGTATGGTATTAAAGTTCAAATTGACTTTTAAGTATTATCACAAATCTTTTGTATGGGAGTATAGAAAAGTGTTGTTTTTAGACTTTTTCAGGAAATTTAAAATTTTTTTTTTTTTTAGAATTTTTCTCTCCGTAAGAACCATCCTCGTACTTCAAGGAACATTTTAAAAAAAGAATTAGCGAAATCGGTCCAACCGTTCTCGAGTTTTGCGCTTAGCAACACATTTTGCGATTCATTTTTATATATAAGAAGATTATATGTTACTGAGTCTATAAAGTTATTTATTGTTATCATAAATTTCCCTTCAGACTCTAAAAATGCAGAAATTAAACCCGCTCATCCTGTCTTGGGTATGAAAGCAGAGTCCTTGCCAACTGTGCTAAAGGAAAAGTTATTATTACCCTACAGCTGAGTAAACTCCTTTTTCTTACTTGAGATTCAAGCTTTATACCGTCACACTGATCTACTGCAGATTGGCAAATGTACGTGTCCCGATTCCTGATTTCCTTGCGTCATTACTTTTTATTTCTTATAATAAAGTAGCGACCTCTGTTCGACCATATTTTTCACGATAAGTAATCACCAACATATCATATATAAAACCTTCTCCGAAACATGCTGCATCTTATGGTTTAAGTAATATTCCAAACGTTTTAGAAGTTTTCGCATTATTTATTAGTATATAATATAGATAGATAATGACGCAAGGAAATCGCGGCGCGTTTTCAAAGAAGACAATAAAAATTTGTCCCTAGACCTAACGCGGTGTTTGGGTTATCTTCACGTCCGCTAATGACAAGGCTTTATCGTCTTTCCAACTTGGTATTATAGTATCGTGGTAAGTACCATTATTCAATGTGTACAAAATCCAAAAACCTTACTCCCAAGATAAAAGTCGCTATCTCATTTTGAACGACAATTGAAGTGTCCTATTAATTCTAAAACTTAACTGAATTATAGGGAAAAGATGATGAAGTAAGACCAAATCAAATATATTATTATGAAGGTATATGTTATAATCATTGTTACCGTTTTCACAACTTTATACATAGTTATAGTAAAGTAGGTTTTTTAGTTCTATGTATTGTATAGACTACTACGCACCTACTTACTGATGTAATTGTTTTTATTACTACTACCTACATCTGTCGACAAGCCTCATCTGTGACTAATTATTGGACTTGAGTATCGTTTCAGGTTATGCTCCGTTTCTGTTTTCAAGTCCTTGCACGTCTTCCCTTACCAAAAAAGTGTTTCTTTTAATATTATGTAAATATAAACTAAAATATGTTCCTTAATTTTAGTAGTGCTATAGTGAGAAATGTATATGTGATGATTATTTTGTGAATCTATAAAAAAACATATAAAATAAAATAATTTTTATTCTATAAAAAATAGCGCATGATTTTGGTTTCAATTCACACTTACATAAATTATAAACAAGATTGGTTCTGTTGTTTCACTTGTATTGTCACAGACTAGGAATTCTCGTGGCAAAAATATTTATTCTCATAGGTCTTAAGTTTGAATAAATGTATATTCCTAAATATAAACCTTTTAAACTTTATGTCTTAAGATTATGTAAAAATAAAGTTCTAGTTTACACTAGGCTTGATGACGCTTTCAGTTTATTTCTTTTACTTTTGGGTTTTGTAAAGGCATAAAATTGATCTATTTTTTTTGTGAGTATTACAAGTTCCCCTTTTTAGATTTATTTATACAGACTTTTTTTGTTTCAGTAGAAGTACTAAATACTTATTTTTAAGTTTCCATCCAAAAGTCGCCTTGAAGAAATTGATTTATGCGATAAGGTCGCCTTTTATACTTTTTCTTGTTTTCGTAATTTATTTAAAAACAATGTGCAAAAATAATGTTTATTATTAGCGAGTCTGTATCTATGTATAGTATCTGTAAATAGCTTAAAAAATATCAAACAAAGTCTCTCTTTGTTATCTCGTTCTTATTTTAAAGCGTATTTAAAAATGTTATTATGCGTAAATATACATTTTTTTTGATTGAATATACGTTATACTGCTATCTAAAAACTTGTTCAATCTTTTTGATAACAGTTGGTTTCCCCGAAAAACGTACTAAACAAAGTATCTGTTGAAGCAATCCAATTTTCGACCAATTTTTGGATTACTTCATTAGATTTACTGCTTCGTAGATGCGCTATCCGCTTGTAACCGAAACAGGTGGAAATGGACTGGAGCAATATCTGTAAAACACAGTGGGTGCGGCAGGTAGTTCGAGGGAAAAGTTTTAGTAAATCGTTAACCTTTTGCAACATGTATGTATGAGCGTTGTCCACAAATAAAAGAATATTTTTTGTCTTACATAATATATATTTATGTGTTATTCACTTTATTCTATCGCAGTATTGGACATAGGCCTCCCCAAGTTCGCGCCAAACATTATGGTGCGAACTCATGTGTTTTGCCCATAGTCACCACGCTGGGCAGGCGGGTTGGTGACCGCAGGTTATGTGTTATTATTTTTTATAAAATAAAAATTATTTCCTTCCGGCCTGGGTATCTTTTCTGGTAGACCTCTCAGTCATGCCTCGGAGAACGCATCAAGCCGTTGATTCCCGATGTTATTATAGATACCTGATTGCTATCATTACTCATAGTAGGCAGTAGGTATAGCTGCTAACACGTAGTGGAATGGTGTAGTGGATTTGCTCTGACTGTTTTATACGGAGAAAGAGGCTTATGCCCAACAGTGGGATGTTACAGACACTCAATTAAATATATTAAGGCTGTCAACACAACAAGACATATAATATTGGGCGTTTTTATATCTCAATCAACCAATGTGGAACGGAATGTGTTCAGTACTGTAATAAAATTTAGCATGTTTTATAATTTTATATAATTCATAATATTGAAACTGTTCAACGTAATATTGCTACTCGACAATAGATGTCGTTGTAAGCATTTAAATCGCGCTATCGTTTGGTTTTACGGTTTTGATATATGCCATATAAAATCGTTTGGTCTATATATATTCAAATACAGGACCTCACCTTGCAACAGCGTATTTACATTGCAAATCCCGTAGAATAGGTGTAGTTTACTCGACGGGTTGACAATCAGTCATCAATTGTACAGAATGATTGTTGTGAAATTTCGAATACAATTCCTTTCAGGCTTAGATTTTTCTTAATTCAAATTTTTCGAACTTTTATAGCGTTTATCAGTCATACAAATACAATTTTACGATATATTTCTTCTGTGTCTCCTCGTTTTCTAAGAAAATTGGCTATTTATATAAAAAAAATACAATATTAATTAATATTTATTGGAAAACTTTTTATACAAGCTAGTAAAGACATTTCCTGGTCATTTTCTCGAAGAGCAAAATTGCTTCATTAGAGCGACTTCCCATTGTACGTTATTTAAGGTTATTACGAGTACTTAGGTTTTTTATTCTCATTAAAGACTTTTTATAAGTGCAAGGGAGGTCAAATTTTTGATCGTATGGAAAATTTACTGCAAAAGAAAATGTTGAGATGGAACTCTGAGTATGTTGTCATGAATTGGAGTTTTAACATTTTAATTAGGATATAAACTTATTTTTATATGATCTTCAAATAAAAATCGTTCAGTAATAATTTAATAACAGCTTGTTTAGTTATCTAATGTAAAGATGATTCTCTCTTTGATTTCTAATGTATTATGTAACTTCTTCTAGGTATTGAACACGATTGAAAACACTCAATGCAAATAAAATAAGACGCATTGATATGTGTGTGGAAATTTTAGTGCCGGTAGCTTTCTACATGCATATTTTATAAAACTTTCTCAGACACTATGGCTTACAGAACTTAAAATTAATAGAAATGATCATATTTTGGCTCTCCGCCTTTAACCCGGAAACATTCCCCAAAATGCATTTGCGTCCCTGCTTGGCAAGTATTCTGTTCCGAAGAATTCAGACAGTGATTTAATTGAAGATATCATGTTCTGTTAGAATGTTTTTTTTTTTTCTATTTGAGGTTTAAAAGTAAGTGTTTTCGTTTAGAAATAATGTAAATTTCTTAGATTTTAACATATTTAGTTTTAAGCAATCCGAATTAGAGGGTGTTCATTAGAATTGTTTTATTAAAACACGTTTTACATTCTTTACACACTAGCTTCTAGGAATAGATATTAATTTAATGCTTCTATGAGGATATTACATTCCATATATGAATTTAATTATCTGTGAATAAATAGAGATTTAAAAAAAAAATGGCGATGTGATTGTTTTTTGACACAGAAAGTCAACAAAAAATATCTAAGAACTGATAAACGTGTGATACGTTTTTTTCTTATCCTTGTCATTAATCTTGTAGCAAATATGCGGGGATATAAGGTCTTAATTACAGAGTAATAACAGCCGGAACATCATATTGTGTTAGATTAATTTTTCTATAAATATATATGTACACATTGGATTCATTACTTGTGTTGTCATCATACAAAGATCAAAAAAAGCTAGATGAAACGAAATAATATTTTTAACATGACCTAAGACCGTCTTGGCAAACGCTGTATGGGACATCCTCCGGCCCGTTGGATCGACGATCTACGTAAGATTGCCGGTGTAGGCTGGATGAGGATTGCGGAAAACCGGGAAGTCTGGCGTGAACTTGGGGAGGCCTATGTCCAGCAGTGGATTGCCATAGGCTGAAGTGATGATGATGACCTAAGAAAATAATTCTGTTTTTCCTTTTACCATTTCAACAATTTGACTACACATACCCCATCGTTACACATCCGTTCATCTTTTCATCTTTAACAATTAGTTTTCATCATATAGACGCATACATCCAGTTTTATAGAAATCTGAAATCAACTGTATATTTTTATTCATTACCATTTTAAGACAAGTTCACTAGGCAATCTTAAGTAGGGCTAGTTAAAAAAATATACAAGTTTGAAACAAAATTATTTTTCTGATAAAATCTGTTGCCGACCCAATCCCCAATCCCCCCAGGAGCTCTGGTCACCTTACTCACCAACAGGAACACAATACTGCTTGAAAACAGTGTTATTTTGCTGTGATCTTCTGTAAGGTCGAGGTACTACCCCAGTCGGGCTGCTCCATATTTTGAGCAGGAAATTCCTGCTGTGCCCTACCTCAGTTAATCTTTCTTGCTCGAGTACTTTCGGCGGTCTCGAGTTCACCCGATTGAGCCTTTCACTTCAGAGCGTGACGGATTAGCCTGTCTTACTACCTACGAAAAAATGTGTGCACGGTGCGCCAGTTTAGTGACGTCTCTCATGAAATACAGCGCCACTAAACCCATACATTCTTATTACATCTTGAACCGACTGTTACAAGCCTAGAACTTTATCGAAATTACCTTAGTTTTAAAAAAAATCTAGTTTTATAGTTGATAGTTTATTATAGTAGTTTCGCTCTTCTTTGACCGTCCTATATCTCTGTCGTAAATAAATATTACATGTACGTGATTCGTCCCTTTGCCGTTAGATTATCGTGACCTCTATAATATCGTAGCCTCCACGAGTATATTATAGTTCGGTTTTACTGTATGAACCTGTCCTCTGAATATTTAAAAATTATCTAGTTGGAACACTCCGTTGTAATTAAATTATATTAGCTTACTTACTACATATTTATACTTAATTTTTATTTATCTTAGAGTATTAAAAGTAATAGTTTAATAGTCTAGAATATTATCGCGATTTTGTATGTTTAATTTTTTTAATTATTAAATTCGATAAATTAAAGTTACGCCGTGATATTTCTTCCATTAATAGAATTAAAATGCCCATAAGTAGAATAAGTCAAACTCAATTGTGATACAGAGTCTGATATTAATGCTTAACAAACAAAGCAACAAAGTTTTCAATTACAACTGAATACTTTGACATATAAACACACATCATTCTATCGCAGTCCACTGCTGGACATAGGCCTCCACAAGCTCGCACCATTTCGCAGAATTGTTACAGAGATGAAATAAGCGATTATAATATGTCAAATTTCATTATTTATAAGGATATTTTAATAGTTAAAATTCTGACAGCATAATTAAGCTGATAGAAATACTTCGAGCCATTAGTTTACTACATTAATTAATTCGTTTATATTTAACTAGCTGACCTGGCAAACTTCGTATAGCCTTATTTTTTTTCTTAAATAATTACATATAAGAAAATAAAATATAACCGATCTCTCATGTCTCAAAATCGGTTAAGTAGTTTAGGAAACAAAATGAAGCGTAATTTACATATATCAAGATGTAGACACAAAGCTGAGTAGCTTATAAAGCTTCCTAAACCAAAATTGAAGTCTAGCATAATCTTGTGGTGTTGGTTATTTACTTCTAAAGTGTTTTCTACCTTATATGCATCTTCTTATGGTTGTAACAAAAATGAGAGTTTGTTTGTTTATTTTTTTGTTTGAACGCGCTAATCTCAGGAACTATTGATCCAATTTGAATAATTATTTCAGTGTTAGATAGCCCATATATTGAGGAGGGCTATAGGCTATCTTTTTCAAATTAACGCGTGTGAAACTGCGCGGCACAGCTAGTGTCAAATAAAAGCTTTCTTACTTTTAGTTGATGACTTATGTTCGACTTAAAAATTATACAATTGCAACTTGATTCTATTACCAATTCTACGTATTATTTTGAGCTTGAATGGACAATAATAATTTTGACAAGAAAGACACATTTTTTTTTAAAGAATTTAATTAAAAATTATGAGAAATTGTTAATTATATTTTGTGATTGAAATTGTTTTCTTCATCCATGACGTAATCCGAATACGCTTAAAAATTGGTTGTCTGATTTTCTATGACATTATACGTAGATACGTGGTTTTGGATATACGTACTTTTGGATGGCAATTGCTCCCGCGGTTTTACGTTTTATAGCTTGAAGAATTTTACTTGATGAACCATTTACCTCATGGGCCGATACTCACTGCTACAAAGACTCAAAATTTCAATATTTTTTTTGTAGTTACGCTTTATTAGCAAATTTCATCATTACAGCCTATACAGTCCACTGCTGGACATAGGCCTCTACAAGTTTACGCCAAAAATAACGTGAACTCATGTGTTTTGCCCATAGTCACCACGCTGGGCAGGCGGGTTGGTGACCGCAGTACTGGCTTTGTCGCACCGTAGACGCTGCTGCCCGTTTTCGGCCTGTGTATTTCAAAGCCAGCAGTTGGATGGTTATCCCGCCACCGGTCGGCTTTTTAAGTTCCAAGGTGGTAGTGAAACTGTGATATCCATTATTCGCCTCTTACGACACCCACGGGAAGAGAGGGGGTGGCTAAATTCTTTAGTACCGTAGCCACACAGTACGTTTACGTACAGTAGTTTTATTAGCAAATTTAGTTACGCGGTAATTTAGTATCACAAACAAAATTAATTCATTAATCTATCTATAATAATATATATAAAAGCGAAAGGTCACTCACTCATCACGAAATCTCCGAAACTATAACACCTACAAACTTGAAATTTGGCAGGTAGGCTCCTTATAAGACGTAAGCATCCGCTAAGAACGGATTTTACGAAACTCGACCCCTAAGGGGGTAAAACGGGGGTTGGAAGTTTGTATGAAAGTCCTATGTTTTTGAAGTAAGAGACTTGAAATTTAAAATGTAAGCTCTATAGATGGTGAAAATGCGTCCAAATAATGTATCTTTAGAAATCAACTCCTTTTTGGGGTTAAAACGGGGGATCGTAGGTTGACTCACTTATCACGAAATCTCCGAAACTATAATAGCTATTAACTTGAAATTCGGCAAATATGTTCCTTATAGAGCGTAAACATCCACTGAGAACGGATTTTATGAAACTCGACCTCTAAGGGAATAAAACGGGGGTTGGAAGTTTGTATAAAAGCCCTATGTTTTTGAAGTAAGAGACTTGAAATTTAAAATGTATGCTCTACATATAGTGAGAAGATTTTCAAATAATGCATCTTTAGAAATCAACTACCTTTTAGGGTTATAACGGGGTATGGTAAGTTGACCCACTCATCACGAAATCTCCGAAGCTATAACAGCACAAACTTGAAATTTCGCAAGTATGTTCCTTATAGGGCGTAAACATCCGCTGAGAACGGATTTTACGAAACTCGACCCTTAAGGGGATAAAACGGGGGTTGGAAGTTTGTATGAAAGTCCTATGTTTAATTATTAAAGAACTACTACTAAGAAACTACTAAGAAATTTGAAATTTAAAATGTATGCTCTATAGATGGTGAGGAAGTGTCCAAATAATACATCGTAATCTATATATATAAAAGAGAAAGGTCACTGACTCACTCATCACGAGAACTCAAAAACCGCTGGATGGTCCATCCATCCAAGATGGACAAAGATGAAATTTGGCAGGAAGGTAGATTATGGTTAGTAGACGTCCGCTAAGAACGGATTTTGCGATATTCCACCGCTAAGGGGGTTTAATTGGGGTTGATAGTTTGTATGAAACATATACAGCAGCTATAAGTTCGCCTGAAAGGCTATTTATACTGCAGCCTGAAAATAAAACTAAAAATGTGGTGTATAGAGAGGTTTTATAAAAATAACTATTAAATTATACTAAATTGTGCTTTTGAAAAAGTTACTCAGAGTGATAAGCATTTCAAGTGACTGAAATAAAAAAATAATTTGCGTTAAGCAGCTAAATAGTAATGCATATCTTTATAACCACGCGGACGTAGTTGCGGGCAACAATTAGTGTATTATAAAACAAAGTCCCCAAAAGCGTATGTGATCGATTCCCTCAAAATCTACTGAACGGATTTTCATGCGGTTTGACCAATGGAGAGAGGGCTTCAAGAGGAAGGTTTACGGAACGGCTAAGCCGATTTTGATGAGAGTTTCACTGGAAGTTTGCCGGGAAAACTTTGTGACAAACTGATTTCAACGCGGGCGAAGCCGCGGGCACAGCTAGTATATGTATAATACCGAAGTTCGCAACCAACTATCATAAATATCAGGGGAAGAACTTAACAGATAAATCGGTGTACTTAACCATAAATTATTTCAAAATCAATTAATTTTATTTAACACCTCATTTATTTTATAGATTTTACAGTTCATTTAGTTTTGTTCAGTTTACCATATCAATGATTTAATTATTTGTGGGGTAACAAACGATACAATAATTATTTATTACACTGATATTTAAATTAAAGTAGTAGGGCACAGCAGGAAATTTCCTGCTCGAAATATGGACTAGCCCGACTGGGGTTGTACCTCGACCTTACGGTGTTCCACTGTTGTGTTCCCGTTGGTGAATAACGTGACCAGAGCTTCTTGAGAGAATTGGGGATGGGCTCGTTAACGCTTGCGATGTTTCTAATGTTGCAAATGTCTTTAAGCTACGGTAATCGCTTACCATCAGGTGAGCCGTACGCTTGTTTGCCGACCTAGTTGTATAAAACAAAAAATAGAAGTACTTCGACATTTTCTATTATTATTCCTTAAGGAGTTAAAACATAAAACAAATACTTTGATCTCAGACGTATTGTGAGTAATAAAATCTAAAATGACGCGGACGTTACTTTTTATTATGTTTCGTTGCAGGATTTATTTACGAGTTTCACACTTTATTTTTAACCGACTTCAAAAAAAGGAGGAGGTTACTCAATTCGACCGTATATATATTTTTTTTTTTTTATGTATGTTCGGGGATAACTTCTTCGTTTATGAACCGATTTTGATAATTCTTTTTTTGTTGGAAAGGAGATATCCATAGTTTGGTACCATTATAAGGAAACCAGGATCTGATGATGGGATCCCAGAGAAATCGAGGGAAACTTTCAAAAATCGTAAGGGTGACTAGTAAATTTAATCATGTTTTCATTAAGTACTATAAAGCACTACTTTTTAATAAAGGTCTGGAGTCGATCTGATGATGGAGAAGAAAGATAGTAGAGGGAACTCCTCAACAATTTATAGCAATTACCTGGTTTTTGAACTTAATTCGTTTCTATTGATGAGAACTTTGCACCTGTATGAGTTATAAGTGCCATTACAGTCTGATGATGGAGACAAAAGTTAGTCGAGGGAACTCTTTAACGATTTATAGCAATTACCTGCTGTTTGAACTTAATTCGTTTCTATTGATGAGAACTTTGCATATGTATGAGTTATAAGTGCCATTTCAGTCTGATGATGGAGACGAAAGATAGTCGAGGGAGCTCTTCAACGACTTATAGCAATTACCTGCTGTTTGAACTTAATTCGTTTCTATTGATGAGAACTTTGCACCTATATGAGTTACAAGTGCCATTACAGTCTGACGATGGAGACGAAAGATAGTCGAGGGAACTTTTCAACAATTTATAGCAATTACCTGCTGTGTGATCATCTGTGTCGCAGGACCAGGTTTGATGATGGAGCCCATAAACACTCGAGGGAATTTCTCAACAATTTACAGCAGTTACCTTTTGCTGTTTGACGACCGCTTTGATATAATGGTGCATGTGCCGTGTCGGCGGCGCCTAAACACCGACGGTCGCGGGTTCAATTCCCGCTCGAAGTGGATATTTATGTTTATACAAATATTTATTTTCGGTCTAGTTGTTAATCCTTGTGGTTCTCCCAACCTAGCCTCAGAGAACACGTTAGGCTGTCAGTCCCGGTTGTTATTACGTAAACCTGATAGCGAACTTTACTCATAGTATGTCGACGCGTTAGCGCAGCGGTCACAGCACCGGCTGTTGCGCTGGCGTTAGTGGGTTCAATCTCCGCGCACGACAGATATTTGAATTGGCCATATAGATGTTTGTCATTGTTTGGGTGTTTGTGCTTGTGTATTGTGTATGTTTCCGGTCCCCCGACACAAGAGAAAAAGCATCCTTGTTAGGTCTACCCATCACTAAAAATTGTAAAATAAAATAATTTTTAACAAAAAAAAAACCGACTTCAAACAGGAAACTAAAAAGTGAAAAATAAATTTACTTAGTACAAAGTAATTCGTATTTTGATTTAGTTAATCAGAAATGATTAAATAAATATTTTATAATTTTGAAGTTGGTGCCAAGTAAATACAATACAAATACAACCTGGCTACAATAACAAATACAAACAACATACACACAACAAACAAGTACAAAAAATATTATTAGATATGTCAAAACAATAACAGAATAATAACAGTATTCAACCTAATAGTCAATGAAACAAATTATGAAAGAAAACTGAGTACAACTTACGAGTAGATACTAGAGTAGTTATTGTTTTACTTGGCACCGACTTCAAAATTATAAAATATTTATTTAATAATTTCTGATTAACTAAATCAAAATACGAATTACTTTGTACTAAGTAAATTTATTTTTCACTTTTTAGTTTCCTGTTTGAAGTCGGTTTTTTTTTTGTTAAAAATTATTTTATGTATTTGTCAAACGACTACAGCAAATAAAGGAACAAATAATTGTTACTCGTAAACGGAAAAAAACCGACTTCAATTTAACAAAATAAGAACATGGATAATATAGGTAGTTAAAAAAATAGTCAATTAAATACGCATTATTACAACTAAAAAACTACGTGTAAAATTTCGATCAAATTTAAATAGGACCATATGATAAGCTCAAGCTTTCAATTTAAGCAGTAAAAACTTATGAGGAAACACGCATAAAAAATAATCGAATGAAGAACCGCCTCCTTATTTGAAGTAGGTTAAAAAATCTCTGAATTTTATTAGTTATATCAGCGTTATATTACTTGTACAAATGCGAATATTCATGGGGATAGATAAATTTTTATTACCCTTTCAAACAATACTAACCTAACTGAACAGCATAAAACTTGAAATAAATATACAAATACATAAGGATCTAAAATGACACTTGAGCTTTGATTAGTGTTTTCCAATGCAGTACCAATTATTGTAAATAGTATTTTTAGAACAAAAAAATTACTAACAAAAGTATTAACAATAATTGTGTTTGCTCGCAAACGAAAAAAAAACCGACTTCAATTACATCGAAGAGTAAGTAATACAACGTAGATCGACGAAAAAATAGTAATACTTTGTTCGTATTCCATATAACGCGACATTATAAAATTGTAGAATTATATAATGTTCTACTGTTATTTCTAACATTTTGTTAGCGATTGTAGGCAGAAATTTCATAAAAGGCCCGTCGTCGATTCGCGCGAAGCGCTGACATCGCTTATTACGGCGGGTTTTTTAGTTGAAGCGGATTTATATTGAACTAGCTGTGCCCGCGGCTTCGCCCGCGTAGTGTGTCACAAAGTTTTCCCGGCAAACTTCCAGTGAAACTAATACAGTAACTGTCGCCCGCGACTACGTTCGCGTGGTTATGAAGATATGCATTACTATTAAGATGCGTAACGCAAATTATTTTTTTATTTCAATCACTTGAAATGCTTATTCACACTGAGTAACTTTTTAAAAGGCGCAATTTAGTATAATTTAATAGTTATTTTTATAAAACCTCTCTATACACCACATTTTTACTTTTATTTTTAGGCTGCAGTATAAATAACCTATCAGGCGAACTTAAAGCAGCTTTTATGTTTCATACAAACTATTAACCCCAAATAAACACCCTTAGCGGTGGAATATCGCAAAATCCGTTCTTAGAGGACGTCTACTAACTATAATCTACCTTCCTGCCAAATTTCATCTTTGTCCATCCTGGATGGATGGACCATCCAGCGGTTATTGAGTTCTCGTGATAAGTGAGTCAGTGACCTTTCTCTTTTAAATATATAGATTACGATGCATTATTTGGACACCTCCTCACCATCTATAGAGCATACATTTTAAATTTCAAGTTTCTTACTTCAAAAACATAGGGCTTTTATACAAACTTCCAACCCCCGTTCTATCCCCTTAGGGGTCGAGTTTCATAAAATCCGTTCATAGCGGATGTTTACGCCATATAAGGAACCTACCTGCCAAATTTTAAGTTTGTAGCTGTTATAGTTTCGGAGATTTCGTGATGAGTGAGTCAACCTACCATCCCCCGTTTTAACCCCAAAATGAAGTTAATTTCTAAAGATACATTATTTGGACACCTTCTTACTATCTATAGAGCATACATTTTAAATTTCAAGTCTCTTACTTCAAAAACATAGGACTTTCATACAAACTACCAACCCCCGTTTTACCCCCCTTAGGGTCGAGTTTCGTAAAATCTATTCTTCATAGATGTTTACGCCCTATAAGATGCCTACTTGCCAAATTTCAAGCTTGTAAGTGTTATAGTTTAGGTTTCGTGATGAGTGAGTCAACCTACTATCACCCGTTTTAACCCCAAAAGGGAGTTGATTTCTAAAGATACATTATTTGGTCACCTCTTCACTATCTATAGAGCATACATTTTAAATGTCAAGTAAGTCTCTTACTTCAAAAACATAGGACTTTCATACAAACTTCCAACCCCCGTTTTACCCCCTTAGGGGTCGAGTTTCGTAAAATCCGTTCTTAGCGGATGTTTACGTCCTATAAGGAGCCTACCTGCCAAATTTCAAGTTCGTAGGTGTTATAGTTTCGGAGATTTCGTGATGAATGACCTTTCGCGTTTATATATATTATAGATTACGGTTTATGTCTTTTTTATTAAAAATATGTAATGTTCATGTTTTCACACAGCTCCGATGCACGACTGGAGTTTACCCCTTCAGATCAACTGTCTAAATAGGCACAAAAAGGCTTACTAGTCTAAGAAATATATGATTACTATATCAAATTGTAAATAAATGAATGCAATAACGCCATCTATCGGAACCTAATTGCGTTATTAGAAAACGTCTGAACGCCATCTCTAACAAGGTCATTCGTTCAGTAGATTTTACTGTTCAATTTTTTCATTCCGGGGCCTTAAATGAAAATCGATTCTTAAGGAGAAAACTCCAAAAACAGTCAAGTAAATACGCCATATCAGATATAGCTCAAAAAGTTCGAGTCAAATCTCAATTATATTTAAATGGGACCACATGACAAGCACCACCTATCGATTAAAAAAAGAATCATCGATATCGGTCCACCCAGTAAAATAGTAATGAGGTTAATATAACGTTGGTCGACGTAAAATAGCCAAGTAAATACCCAGTATTAGCGATAACTCAAAAATTAAAAGCTCAAATATATTTATAACGAATAAACTGCTACTCTCTACTCTAGTGGAATATTGTAATTTGATCGATAGTGAACGAAGTAATTTCATAACATTTTGATAGATGGCGTTGTGGCAAAGTATTGAACATGACCACAGTCGTCTTAACATCGTCATGTAAATACGTGTCATCAAAGATTACTCAAAAATTGCTAATTATATCTCAATCATATTTAAAACGGACGACATGACAAGTATTAGCTTTTGATTTATACAAAAAAGATCAAAATCAGTGCACCCAGTAAAAAGATATAACGTAGTAGTAGTATTATAATACTACGTAGGGTGACGAAAAAACCGTCAAGTAAATACGCAATATTAGATATAACTCACAAATTACGAATCAAATCTCAATTAAATTTGAATGGGACCACGTGACGAATAGTAGCTTTTAATTTATATAAGAAACGTCAAAATCGGTGCACCCAGTAAAAAGTTATGAGGTATAATACAACGTAAGGTGACGAAAATAATGTCAAGTAAATACGCGTTAGCAAAGATTAATCAAAAAGTAGTTATCAAATCTCGATAAAATTTATATGTGACCACATGATAAACATCAGCTTTCGATTAAAGTAAAAATTATCAAAATCGATACACCCAGTAAAAAGTTATTGCGGATTTTCAAGAGTTTCTCTCGATTTCTCTGGGATCCCATCATCAGATCCTGGTTTCCTTATCATGGTACCAAACTAGGGATATCCCCTTTCCAAGAAAAAAAGAATTATCAAAATCGGTACACCCAGTAGAAAGTTATGTGGTATAATACAACGTAGGTCGACGAAAAAAGCGTCAAGTAAAAACGCATTATTAGATATAATTCGAAAAGTAGTTGTTAGATCTCAAATAAATTTAAATGGGACCAATCGGCACACACCACCTTTCGATTAAGACAAAATTTGTCGAAATCGGTCTACCTGGTCAAAAGTTCTGATGTAACATACATAAAAAAAAAAAAAAAAATACAGTCGAATTGAGAACCTCCTCCTTTTTTGGAAGTCGGTTAAAAAGTAAATAAAGTTTCGCAAGTCTTCTTAAAAATAATTTTTAAAATAATTCTTAAAAATATACTCTTCAAAACGTTCCAAGTGATCTTACAAAATATATAACACCTAACAAAGCCTTTATCTAGAGTTGTACATTTCTCATCTGCGCCAGTGCTCAAGATCAAATTAGACACGTCGCTTGAACCAACAAAGGTGGTCTGCGATAAAGAATTTACTCAACATTTCTCATTCTCCCAGCAGCTAATGAAACTTTGTTATGTTATTAATATAAGCTGACGTTTATTAGTATTAACTTGCACACAGCTATACATCTATACAAATAAATAAAATTGGAGTGTCAGTTTGTAACTTTTTACTAAATGCATATGGATGTATGTATGTATACACGGTACATAAACAAAATAATTTTTTTTTAATTTTTGTCTCCTTGTCTGTTTGTTCTGGTTAATCTCTGAAACGGCTTGACCAGTTTTGATAGAACTTTTATAGGCTGATGTAATAAAGAAAACAATCACAATCAGTAGGAGCAGTGTCAATGAAAATATATCAAATAATGTGAAAATTTCTATGCGAATAAAATCGCGGAAAACAGCAATTATTGAGAATATTTAGAATACATAAAATGAAAACATTACTAAAATATTTTATCTACACACACCTATACGCTTATGTGTGTCGTAAACACGTAACTAATAAGTATACTAGCTGTGCCCGCGACTTCATCCGCGTGGAATTTAATAAAAAAATATTGTTCAGTTCGCAAAGTTATAAAATAAATAAATGCCTAAAATAAAAGTAGCCCAAGTTATTCCTTATTACATCAGCTATCTGCCAGTGAAAGTCCCATCAACATCGGTCCAGCCATTTCAGAGATTAGCCGGAACAAATAGACAGACAGATAGATAGACAGACAAAAATTGTAAAAAAATATGATTTTGGTATATGTACCGTGTATACATCAATAAGCATTTAGTAAAAAGCGGTTATTTTAATATTACAAATAGACACACCAGTTTTATTTATTTGTATAAATGACAATCTTAATTAATATTAAAATCGTTACGTAAAATTATATATACTCACCCACAGTTACGTCAACAATTTTATTACTAGAGTAAATATAATATGTCTAGTCTGTGTTCCCATCAGCTTCCATCATGTGCCATACTGCCGTTATTACGTACGCAGGACTAAATTTCTGCGTTACTTTCGGAACCCCTATCCAAAATCTCCTATTAAGAGTATGAAGTACCACTATTAATTCAATCCTAGACAAAAATGTTCTAGTTTATCAAAATAGTAGCTCCATCAGGATGAAATTTATACATTTATCGTAGAGATAGGTTTACGGTCATTAGTAGCGGTTTATTAGCTGAGGTGAAACAAGCGCTACGGGCTGATAAGTCCTATCAGCAACTAATACGTGAAATAAAATTTCACAGTTACCTCTCACAGAAAGATACGCCAACGAGTTAGTCATACATAGTACCAGAGGGACGTGTATAAGGAAAGGAAGCATGAGGACTAGACACGTCAACCGCTTGCCAATACTATTCCAGTCACGCATTCTGTTTATGTGTGAGTGACTGTACGTTCGACACACGCAAGTTCTTATTTACAATTACGTAGACAAGTAAATAATTTTGCTACGTTCCTTCAACGGCTTTCTATTATTAATAATAATTATTCTTTGTAAGTGTTATTTGTACTTTATTACATAATGACAGATGGAGGAAAAAAAGTAAATTTACTACAGAAAAACTTTATGTAATTAGGTCAATATGACACACCTATAATTTATATTTAAACTATAACAATATTTATAATGGCCTATAAAATGTACGGTATCAGCACCGCACCTACGAATTAACGGTAGTAAACTAATGAGAAACTATACGAGCGCTTTATGCATATTCAATCGTGTTTAATGCTCAGTTACTTGCAAAGGACTTGCATAACTATGGTAGTAAACATACGTACTTTCCACCTAGTGGTAAGCGTTTACCATAGCTTACAGATGCCTGCAAAATCAGAAGCATTGCGAGAGACCAAATCCTACCAGGAGCTCTAGCTATCTTATTCACCATAGGAACAGAACAGAACTAATTGACAGGAGTATAATATAGATGTAATCTCCTGTGAGATTTAGGTACCTCCCAGTAGGTCTACTCCAGGTTTTGATCAGGGCTCATGCTGTATATCTATCTTAATACGAAAACGCTTTCGCAGTATTATTTCTGATCATATTTCTATTAGTATAGTTATATATTTCTGATCATATTTCTATACTAATAGTTGTTACATATCTGATTGTGTATCATTGTGGTTTTTTCCACCGTATCACGAAGAACAATTAAAGTCACTTCGTTTGATATTTTGGGCTAATGATAGTGATTATATGTTAATAGTAAGGAAATTATTTACTAATCCGTAAAACAAGTAGAACCGTGTGACGAAATTAAGCTCTAATTGTTCTCATATTTATATTAGATTCCTTATTTTTTAGGAGCCTACACAAACTACTACATCAAAAAGTTGTAAAATGGACGATATGTAATTATAGCAAAATTTGCACTTCACTCTTTTTTAACATTTAACTTGTGTCGTAAGAAAATTGTACAGTTAACGACATTCTCATACAATCAATATAAAGACCTTTATAGCATAATGTCTCAGCACAAATTGACTCTTTATCGACGTTGCATGTAGCCGCCATTATGATAGTGCTGTAACTTAGTTCTTAAGATTTGTCGATAAAACAATGTTAGTGTGTGATATAACATTCTATAGAACAAATTGAATCAAGTTATCTTTTGTCACATTTAATATGACATTGCTCTGGTACAAGGCGGGTTCGATTTCCGTTCGGTATGGATATTTGTATTTATAGAAATATACCTTTCCAGTCTGGTTGTCTGTCCGTCTGTCCTGGTGTGACTGCATGCACAACCTTCATGGAAAAAGAATCCTAGGTCCAGCAGTGGCAAGTTATAGGCTGAACCGAGGTGTGGAAAATTTATAGATTATGAAAAACACTACATAATATCATCGTTAACTGAAAAACAAAATGAAAACTAGGTTAACTTTACAAAACATGATTGAATACAAATTTTTGGACCGCGTGTTTCCTTATACTACGTAGCATAGACTTATAAAATTATCATTAAAGAAGAAGACATTGTTCTCACTTGCTACTAAATTGAAGTGCTAAAGCGAGCTACAAGCGACAAGTTAGACCGAAATTCGTTAAGAAATTTTACTAAAGAAAAATGTAACGTTGTCAACATCTGGAGTTCAAAACCTAAATTTAAATATATTCATAGAGGGTAAAGAACTTATTAAAAAAAAAAACTTGCTCGCTTAAACCGAAAGTAAAAATCATCATATCAAAAATTTCGCTCTAGCGGGTACATCGTTCCATAGCTTAATTGGCTAGAGCGCCGACACGGTCAGTCGGAGACGCGGGTTCGAATCCCGCTGGAGCGGTCAATTTTTGATATGATATTCAAAAATGTTTAAAAAACTTGCTATTAAATTTAATTTAATATAAATCTGGAGTCGCCTGACTGGTATAGTACCTCAACCTTACAGGAGATGACAACTAAATAATACTGTTTTCAAGCAGTATTGTGTTCCTGTGGTAGGTAACGTGATCAGAGCTCCAGAGGGTGATTGGGTCAGCAACGCACTTGCGATTTTTCTGGTGTAGCAGGCGTCTGTCTTATAAGCTACTGTAATCGCTTACCACCAGGTGAGTCCCAGGTTGTTTGCCGGCTTAGTTGTATAACAAATAATAATGAAAAAGTGTAACGTCAAAATATTTCTACGGGTCTCAGCCATAACCGTTAATAAATAATTCAAAAATATTTAACCGGACCGCATATTGAAATTCATCTCGTTTATGTCGCCCATTCTAATGCCCTTTTCGATCGAAATCGTTCGGGTTCGATTAGAACAGATATTAACTGGTTTCAATTTAAACTGTTCAAGATCGTCGTACCCGGTTATCATAGAAGATAACTTGCGATCATTGATCATGATAGAAAAAAATTCACCAACACAGTTGATATGAAAAGGCCTTCGCCTAGCAGTTACAGGCTGGTGAAGCCAGTATAGTTTTCTTTTTTTGTGAATAAAATGAACCCGACAAAACTTAAATTTTCATATTTAAAAATAGAACATCGTTCGAAATAACCGTTAACTAGAAATGTTCAATAAACATGGCTTTACAATATACAACGCACTCCAATAAATTGAGTCATTTATCGAGCAGAACGGTCTCAATAATATTTCATGAAATAGTCATAGCTTATTGATATTTTCTGAATTCGTATTAGGATTTTAAAAGTTATGCGAGTTTTTAATGCGAAAACAAGGAGAGTAAAAAATCATCTGGTGTCAAGTGAGGAATATAATTTTTTTATGCTTTTTGTTAGGAATATATAAAGAAGTATGTTTGTATGTGTGTCTAATCCCCAATCTCGGATAAGTGTGGAAACTAGGGCACAGAATAGATATTACAAGAACAAAATGGTCACTCAAAATAATTATTTCAACACCAGATAATATCGCTGTACTAGTGAGAACGTTATATTCATTGTAATTTTTATTTACACTTAATTGGCAACAAGACCGTTTCTTGCAGAAATCTCTCATAACATACTGCACTTTTTCTTTTTTCATATTTTTGGTGTAAAACTTCTTTACGCACGCTTGACTGGAGTAAGCTAGTGAATGCATGACGAGAGCGTTACGAAAAGTGTGATCGGGCGAGTCGAACGGAAGTTGAGACAGAGATATAAGTTAGTGAAGATAGAAAGAGAGAGAGTTACCTTTTGTAAATCTTACCTCAGCACACTCGTTTTTTTTACAATTAAATTCCGATCGATTATCGATACATTATTTATCGATATAACGTAACACCACTTTGTAATCGTTGTGAACGCGAATCTCTGTAAAAGTATGTAACAATGAAATTATGCTCTTATATTTCTAATATTTCTCGCTGAATTAAACCAAATTTTGTTACAATGGAATACTAATATTGTAAAATAATAATTGAGGTTTCGTTTGCTAAATTCAAACGCTTAAACACATATTCTTAAATATTCTCGCATTGAAATTATAGAACTTTTAAAATTATTAAATTTAAAAAGTATTTGAATTTCAACTAAATTGTAATAATAGATGACTTCAAAAAAAGGAGGAGGTTACTCAATTCGAACCGATTTTGATAATCCTTTTTTTATTGGAAAGGAGATATCCCTAGTTTAGTACTATAGTAAGGAAACCAGGATCTAATGATGGGATTCCAGAGAAATCGAGGGAAAATCCGCATAGCTTTTTACTGTACCGATTTTAATGATTTTTAATTTAATCAAAAGCCGAATGATGCGTATTTACTTAACTATTTTTTCGTTTACCTAGGTTGTATTACTTGTCGATATAATTGAAGTCGTTTTTTTTTCGTTTGCCTGCAGACACAATTATATAAGATTGTATTGATTGTAATTTCATTAAATTGTATCCTTCTAATTTTGATTATTATTTTTTGAAGTACCGAAAGAGCATAAAGATGGAGACACCAGCTTCTGTAATAGTTAAAACTAATTTTCTGATTGGTCAGTTGCCATCTTTGTCGTATATTGGCGGGATTGTTGTCCTATAAATATGATAATTTGTAAGTGAAGAAGCAGTTATTGTTTAATTAAAGTGCGGCTAACGTTGCTGCTCGATAAGTGGCGTATAAGTGATTAGTGTGGTAAATTATTCAATGTAGAAGTGTGTGTTGTAAATGAATAACTATAGACTTGAAGTGAGAAATAATTGTTTAGTTGATTGTAAGCGTAATGCTTGATTGTAGAGAAATTCATTAAAGTACTTATGTTTAATTCACTTAAAACTAAAATTTCGTGCTAGTCTGCAACTAGAGCATACTAAACAAAATACTCTGTACCTAATTTAAAGCGTGTAACTAGAAAGAAACAACAAACAACAACTCGGTAGTTATTCTGCTACGATCACGTTATTTAGTTCAAAGTTACTGATGTAAATTGGCTTAAATTTTAATTATCTGTTTTATAACCCGGCTAAGTTACTAAAAGTAATACGTTATATTAATTAATGGCATTATAGAAAGACAGGACTAATACTTTACATATATTATTCAAAATCAGTATAATTTTATTTAAATAGGCTTCAAAAGCACTTTCAAATCGTCGCTTTTGCCGTTTATGCAGGATAATGGATAGCGGACAACGGTGCAGTCTAATGCGACAATATAAGAAAACCTTTTTAGTGTAATTACTGTTTGATTATCGTTCCGGTGTTCAAATCGCTATATAAGTTGCTCATGTTATCACGATTGGTATTATTATGGGTTGTCTGGAAGAAATGGCTAATTAGCCATAAGCCCATTGTACTTCACTGTCTGTAACTATCTTTATGCTTTGTTTTTAATATCTTTGTGTACAATAAAGTATAAAATAAAAAGTATTATCATTGTCAAGTACACAGATAAAAGAAAAAAAAAACTTGTTTGTGTATTGAAGATAAATTAATGGATTAGATATTGTGTTACTAATCATATAATTAATTCAAATTGCTAAAAAAGTCGCTCTTGTCAGGATACATAAATAAACGATTCACACACAACAGCCCCCCGTAGGATTTGCTGCTGTGTTGGTGGTCCGTAAACATACAATACACAAACGCCCAGACCACGATAAGCATCTATATGGCCAATACAAATATTTGTCGTAAGCGGGGATCGAACCCGCGACCGCCGGCGCAACAATCAGTGCTGTGACCACTACGCCAACGGTTCATTGTCAAGTCTATATACATATTCAAATAAATACAAAAGAAAACAAGGACTTATCTGCTTTTTGGTGACAAGCTGTGCCCTGGGGTTTCACCGGCGTTAATTTGAGGGGGAGAAAAGCCTATAGTCTTCCTTGGTAAATGAGCTATCCAACACAAAAATAATTTTTCAATTATAACAAACAAACAAACTTTTCAGGCTTATAATATTAGCATTAATAAGTTACGAGTAATAAATAGTACCCGCTACTCATATAAATGGAACCACAAATTCCGTTTAAATCATTATGTCACTCACTTTGGAGTATCCAAAACCAAAACGAGTTACCTTTTAATTGTGGAAATTAAATTAATGATTGATTTATTGATTCAACATTATGATTCAAAATATGATTACTAGTATTTTGTGAATTAAATAATATTCTTTTGTTTACTATTACACCCTATCGTAAATCCAACCGAATTATTATTGGACGTGAGTGGATGCCAAGTGCGGTCAAGCTTAATGATGCTATTAAAATTTAGTAATTAATGTTTGATTTACGTTCTTAAATTTAAAAACAAAATAATGTCACTTATTTATTAAAAATATTTATAGAACAATAATTTATTTTCCAAATTTGGCAAGAAATCTTGTTTTACATAATATTAGAAGGACCGTGAGACAACAATAAAATGCGTGATGTAAAAAAAGCACAAACAATTAGACGACAGATATTTTTGTTTAATATAAGAAAAATAAATTGGTATTTGTGTTTATATGTCTGGCTGCCTGTTCTGCTGCCTCTCTGTATCTTTGTTCCGGCATCACATAAAATCAGCTGCACGAAATCGAATGCAATTCACGATTGAGGTTTAACTTTCTTGAATCTGATGTTTTATCTTAAACTTTACTGTCTAATTTCAATTCTGTTTAGAAGACAAGCTATTACTCCATAAACAATTGTAGTGGAAACGTTGCGAAGTCCTTTTTTTTTAAATATACATTAATCATAAAGTTTTTTATATAATCAAGAGATAAAAAAAAGTATGTGAGTCAGCTCCGATACGCGACAGGAGTTAAATCATTAAGAGCGATTACAGTAATATTTACAACTGAAAATGTTTTAGTAATTTTATCAAATTGTAGTTAACTAAAATAATAAAACTACGTAATAAAGACGTAAATTAACGCCATTTATATTGGTACAGTAAATTCTGGTATACTATCATACCTATATCACTCTCAGCCTTAACTAAGTCTAGTGTCACTTAGCGTCAGAATCATTTATTTTAATAAATTAAAAAAAAAATCTCTAAGAAATAATTTTTAGATAATAATAAAATTAAGATTATTAAATACAAAATAAGCAAATAATAATCGTCCCCTTCCTTAGTTTTATACAAAACCTTTTCAAAGTTTTCTTAAAGTTTCAGAATGTTCACGACTAGTTACATCTTTCTAGAATCCTTATGTTCGCGGGATTTATTCTTTTGAGCAACTGAGTTTAAATTTTAAAATTCTCGAGGTCGCTATACGAAGTTGTAACGAATCGTCTCGCCAGAAAACTCGTTGAATTCCAACCACCAGAGCAGGCTGGGTTTCAGGAATGACTACAGCACCGTGGACCACATCCATACTGTTCGGCAGATTATTCAAAAGAAAAAAGAATATAATTAACCGCTGTGTATGGCATGGCCGGCCTAAACGAGTCCTCCCAGCGTGTCGGTCTCTGTATGAACTTGGACAAAACGAAAGTTATGTTTAACGACCAGGCCATACCGAGACCGGTATCGGTCGATGGTACCCTTCTCGAAGTTGTTCAGGATTGATTATATTTACCTAGGCCATACTATCCAACTAGGCCGCAACAACTTCGAGAAGGAGGCCGACAGGAGGATTTGGTTGGGCTGGGCGGCGTTTGGCAGGCTTCGTCGAATCTTCACTTCGAAGATTCCGCAATGCTTGAAGACAAAAGTCTTCGAGCTGCGTCCTGCCTGTGTGAACATACGGAGCCGAGACGTGGACACTGACGAAGGGACTGGTCCACAAATTCAAAGTCGCTCAACGTGCAATAGAACGGGCTATGCTTGGGGTTTCTCTCAAAGATAGGATTAGAAATGAGACTATCTGCGAGAGAACGAAAGTAACCGACATAGCCCACAGAATTAGCAAGTTGAAGTGGCAGTGGGCTGGTCATTTGTCTCGCAGGAACGATGGCCGTTGGAGTAGACGGGTCCTGGAGTGGAGACCGCATCTTAGCAAACGCATCGAGGGACGTCCTCCGGCCCGTTGGACCGACGATCTACGTAAGATTGCCGGTGTGGGCTGGATGAGGATTGCGGAAAACCGGGATGTCTGGCGCGAACTTGGGGAGGCCTATGTCCAGCAGTGGACTGCCACAGGCTGAAGTGATGAGGTGGCTGTAAGTGGGAGGTGGACGGAAATGTGGTGAATATAGTCATTAAGATAGTTATAAAATAGAACGAAAACGAAAGTTTTTATTTATTAAAAAATGGAATTTAAACATTTTAACATAAATCATATTAATGCTAGAATTAAATTAACTCTCTGTTTACTTGAAACATGGACTCCTTATTTTATAAAATTCACACATATAAACACAAATACACACACATGCACATACATACATGATGACAAAAATAATAAAGACGAAATAACTCTCTGTTAGGAAAGTTTGTATTATTGGAACAATTTCTTTATTTTAGTCAAACCAAAAACATATACATATTATTGAAAAGGAACAGGCTGACTAGGGGCCTTTTCGCTAAAAAGGTGTTTACTTTATATAACAGAAAAAAAAACAACCCGTAAGCTATTCCGCATTTAAATGAAAGAAATATATATAAGTCCGTTCACAATTATCCGAGTAACCTAATCTTAAAAAAAATTTGAAGTTTTGAAATTTTTATAGTAAATTTTTTACATTTTTGTGTAAAAAAATAATTATATAATAAGAAATATTAAATACATCATAAAATCATATATTTTTTTATACTCTTCATACTATAAATTTTATACCACAACTTAAAGGCCGAGGATAATTTCAGTCTCGGTAAATTGTTAATCTTAATAAATATTCCATATTATTTTTCATTTCTAATTACTTTTTCTCTTTTTTAATTATGAACTCATTTTAATTGCGAGTTCTCATTTGTCTAATGAATGTTCTTAATTCAAATAATTAATATGGAAAAATATTTACAATTAAAGCACGTAGTAGGGACTTGCCATGTCATTGCTACTAATCGACAGCATTAACAAAGTTTCAAAAGTCGATTTACGATGTATATTGAAAGTTATAAGCAGGTCTAACATCCCTCGGGCCCGGAATACGAACGATCAATTCTCGGTTCCTTCTCAACTGCAGTATGTAGACGAGACGTAGTGGATCGGCACAGTTCGCCGCACGGCATTCCACGTTGTGTCGCGCTCGCTACCAAACGCCTACTACAGCCTTAGAGGTAAGTACTATTTCAGATGTTCGAAATTTGAAATATGTTATTTTCATTGCGAAAATCCATTTACGAAAGAGATTTTTTTTTATAAACGGTTCAACAAAAAGTTCTTATGCGTCAATTTTAAGTTACCTAAGTAATTCCAAAACTTTTCTAAAATACGATTCGCATAATTTTAACTGGCAATGTTTCAGTTCAGATGTAAAAGTTTTGAAATCTTGACGTTATTTTGCGAACGTTTCGATTTAACGTTATAGAAGTAATACGGAACTCTTAAAGTTTTCCGCGTTTATCTAATCGGAAAGTTTGAGTTAGATTTCAAAGGACTATTTATTTAATATTTCAGATAAATATGTGCTTAAGATGTGCCATCTTTAATTTAAAAAGTATATTTTTTATTCTCGTAAGTCGTAATAGGTATCAAATTTTTTTTTGTTCTGTCACGCCTTACGTCTCTAGAGTGTTGTATAACAACTTGCTGCAGGACAAATAAAAATTGTTTAGTCCTTTGAGGCATTTTGTTACGTCATACTTCTAGGACCGTATAAATGTATTATTTAACAATACAATTAGTTTCTAGGGAAATAATTACACTCATAAATAATACTCTAAAATTGGAATGATAATATTAATTAGTATATTTAATTAATATTTTTAACCGACTTCCAAAAACGGAGAGGGTTCTCAATTCCACTGTATTTTTTCTATGTATGTTACTTCAGAACTTTTGACTGGGTGGACCGATTTTGGCAATTTGTTGTTAATCAAAAGGTAGTGTGTGTGATTTGGTCCCATTTAAATTTATTTGAGATCTAACAACTACTTTTTGAGTTATATCTAATAATGCGTTTTTACTTGACTGTTTTTTCGTCGACCTACGGTTATATTATACCGCATAACTTTTTACTGAGTATACCGATTTTGATGATTTTTAATTTAATTGAAAGCTGATGTTTACCATGTGGTCACGTTTAAATTACATTGAGATCTGATAACAACTTCTTGAATAATCTTTGATAACGCGTATTTACTTGACTATTTTTTCGTCTATCTACGTTGTATTACTTGTTGATGTAACTGAAGTCGGTTTGTTTTTCGTTTGTGAGCAAATACAATAATTATTATAGTGTTTTGACGATAAATTTATTCATTTCACAAACCTCAAATTTTATAATTTATATTTGAGTATAAATACAATATAATTTAATAATAAAAAATAGGAACAAAAAATTAAAAAAAGTATAGTTTTTAAAAACCTCATTATTATTGTCATATTTTGTCAGTTTAATACAAAAAAAAATATATGTATTTAAATTTTAAAAATATTATAGTCCTAATAATCCATAACGATTACTTTTTCAAAGATTACTCGTATTACAACATTTATAATTATTGTAATTTACTTTATAAAATTTAAATTGTTTTTCTTACATAGTAGGTATTTTTTACAACAGCAATACTTAATATATAGGATATATCAAAGAAACAAAAGTACTAAAAATATGACTTCTACGTGTTTTCTACTTGTAGTTTCAGTTTCCACGTATCAATATTTTATAAATTGTTAATGGAACTTCAAAATCTTTTCCCTGTAACACAAGAAAAGCTGTTTAAGTTTTAAATTATCTAGGAAGTTTGGTTGTGCTTAGTCAGCGAACATTTTCAACATACATAGCACACAATGCTTTTCTTAATATCAGACTAATAAATAGTTCTACCAGAATAAAAACTTCTATCAAAATAAAAAATAAAAAGGAAATCTTTCGTCTTTATTTATTTATTAAAGGATAACCAACAAAAGATACATTAATAATAGTTTGTTACACATGAGCTTACAATAGGATGTCAATGCTCTTTTAATTATAGGTTATCACAACATGCATTATCACGTCAAGTACTACAATTAGTTAATGAGTAAATTTATCAATAAGCAATCATTAATAAAAATTCAAAATTACAATATCGTTAATATGTATCAAGTTTATGTGCTAATCTAGTAACAATTTAGAAAATCCTGATAAAATACAATGTCAAAAGCTTACAAATTCAAGATGATCCAATAAAAAAGAAAAAAGATTAAAAAATAAATAAAAAAAGAACAAACAAAAATTAAAAATGAAAAAACAACACAACACGTTGGAGTCAAATACAACTAACAAATTATCACCACAGATTAGTATAAATGTATCTAGCTAATTACCGCGTCAGGTCAAAATAGTAAAATACAATGTGAAAATTATAAGATTATCGAATTTATAATATTAGTATAAATATAGTTACATATAGACACACGCAACAAGCGCTCTGATGTGGTTGCCTAAAACACCGACGGTTTGCGGTTAGATATTTGTATTTGTATAAATATTATAGCTGTGTGGCTACGGCACTAAAGAATTTAGCCACCCCCTCTCTTCCCGTGGGTGTCGTAAAAGGCGACTAAGGGATAACAAGGTTCCACAACCACCTTGGAACTTAAGAAGCCGACCGATGGCGGGATAACCATCCAACTGCTGGCTTTGAAATACACAGGCCGAAGACGGGCAGCAGCGTCTTCGGTGCGACAAAGCCAGTACTGCGGTCACCAACCCGCCTGCCCAGCGTGGTGACTATGGGCAAAACACATGAGTTCACGTTGTTTTTGGCATAAACTTGTGGAGGCCTATGTCCAGCAGTGGACTGTATAGACTGTAATGATGAAATATTATAAAGCTTAGATGTCTGTTCTTGTGAATCTACCCACCGTGCCTCAGAGAGTACGTTGAGCCGTCGGTACCGGTTCTTATCATAAATACCTGATTGGGATCGTTACTCATAGTAGGAAACATATCCGTCAACCCGCAGTAGAGCAGCGTGGTGGGTCTCTAATCTTTCTTCTTCATGGAGAAAGAGGCCTATGCCCAACAGTGGGATCTTGCAGGCTAAATTAGTATAGACATTAATTTTTTTAAGCAATTGACATAATTATATCTATTAATCCTTCTCCATATAAAACTAAAATAAATAATAGTGAGATGAAAGTATTTAATACGGCATCGCGTCGCTTTAATTTTAAACGAAGAAAAAAATTAGATACAATCCTATAAACTTCTTAAATAATAATTTATGAGTTAATATAATAAAAAAAGTCTTTATTACAATTCTGATATTTAACTTTAATTACTTTATAATTTTTATTTTTTTTGGGCAAGATAGAAATTTTCATCAATTTTCAATGTGACTAACATTCATCCACTGTTAAAAATTTTCAAATCTATACTAATATTATAAAGCTGAAGATTTTGCTTGTTTATTTGAACACGCTAATATCAGGAACTAGTGGTCTGATTTGAAAAATTCTTTCAGTGTTAGACAGCCCATTTATCGAGGAAGGCTTACAGGTTATATAGCCTAATGACGCTAAGACACTAGGAGCAAAGCATCAATGAAGAATGTTTCAAAATCGTTTTTTTTTTTTTCTTTTTGAGAGCTGCCCCAGTTGGTACAAAAAAATTGTTCCACGATGATCGAATCGATGATGAAGTCGCGGGCAGAACCTAGTTACTAATATTTGTATAAACAGATAACTGCTTTAAAAAGCATAATAGATTAAGGATTGTAATTTAAAATTAACTAAAAACTGCTTTAAATTGAATCGTCTAATTTTAGTTAAACTGGCCAGGTTCATACTCTGAAAGAAATCGGCATGACTTAACCAGCTATAGACGTATGGTTACAAAAGAAACCGGAAGTTTAAAATTTTTCATTTTTCTATTTCAAAATTTCATAAATCATTTTTAGGCCAGTTTTGCATCTGCGTTACCTTTGGGATTGGATATCCATGGGAGTTGATTGCTTAACATCAGTTAAAATATATTGTCAACTTTAATTTTATTTAAATACTAGCTGACCCCGCAAACGTTTTTTTTTGCCATATATGTTATTAACCCCCTTTATCCTCCCCCCCCCTTATAACTTAGGGGTATAAAAAATAGATATTGGCCGATTCTCAGATCTATCCGATATGCACACAAAATTTCATTAAAATCGGTCCAGCCGTTTCAGAGGAGTATCTTAACTAACATTGTGACACGAATTTTATGTATAAGACTAGCTGACCCCGCAAACGTAAAACGCAAACCCATAATTTCTATATACAAGGGACGCTTTGTTTTAATTAAGTTCAATATCGATCATCATCATCATAATCATCATCATCATTTCAGCCTATCACAGTCCACTGCTGGACACAGGCCTCTACAAGATCGTGCTAAAAATGGCGTAAACTCATGTGTTTTGCCCATCCTGGGCAGGCGGGTTGGTGACCGCAGGGCTGGCTTTGTCGCACCGAAGACGCTGCTGCCCGTTTTCGGCCTGTGTATTTCAAAACCAGCAGTTTGATGGTTATTCCGCCATCGGTCGGCTTTTCAAGTTCCAAGGTGGTAGTGGAACTGTGTCATCCCTTAGTCGCCTCTTACGACACCCACGGGAAGAGAGAGCGTGGCTATATTCTTTAGTACCGTAGCCACATGTTTGTCCTCAAACAAAATAAAAACAGTCTTCAATGTATATTGACAAGTATAGTACAATACACAGGATAACTCAAAAACTATTGTTCAGATCTCACTCTAATGTGACCACATGAGAAGCAGAAGCTTCCGAATTAAATAACAGTCATTAAAATCGGTACACTCAATAAAAAGGTATGATGGTAACAAACAAAAAAAATAAAACTCGAAATAAGAGTCTTTTTGGAGTTGGTTGAAATTAACGCTTCGTGAGAAACACTCGTTTTATAAATATAGAAATCGATCATCAATGATAAACAAAATTCATACGTTCAATAATTAATATAATTACAGTTGGGACCACTATCCAGTTTTTACACTTACCTATTGGATTATAAAAATTAATTATAATGAAAACCCCCCAAAGATACAACTTTTCATACAAAGGCCGAATGTTATTCTAAACAAAAGAAATTACGCATTTAGAATTATAAAACCGAGGCTTTTGTTTTATCCCTTTTCTTTTTGTGATGTCGAATAAATTTTATATAAAAAAGAACATATAAAAAGAGAGAAGACAATCGAATTTATAACAAAACTCATTCAAACTTCGGCTATCGCGAGTCTCGTACAATTTCATGAGCATTTTTATAAAATCTTCATGTTTTATTAATTATACGACACCCTGAATTCCGGGTTATTCGTGTTTTAGTTATTTATTCACATTTTGGCTGTCTTTTATCTTGGTATATTAGTATACACTGCTTTATTAGCAAAATTAGCTTTCTACTCGCGGTTTTGTCTGGGTGGATCAGACGATTTAGGAATGTTCTGGTTTGTCCCTTTTAAATATAGCCTATGTGACCTGTGTATGTCACTTAGTGATAACGTACTGGGTGAATGAATTTTTACTTTATCTATGAAACATTCAAAATACGAACCTTTGCTCTTTGTAATTATCGTGTTATTATGTTATTATATATTATTATTATGTCTTAAATGTTTTAGATATTTATTTATTTAGATTTTGTAATTTTTTTGTTAATAATTGTTGACAGTTTTTATTGAAAATGTAGATATTTTTTGACGTTAGTTGAGTGTGTATACATACAAATTACCTTATGACGAAATAAATATTTATATATCATTTCATTTCATTTGCTGTTTATTTATTTACCAGCTGCACCACCCGGTTTCACCCGCATAATTTCCTACTCCATAGAAATGTCGGAATAAAAAGTAGCTAGTATTATTTGATAGATCTTTATCTATGTACCAAGCTACATCAAAATCGCTCTAGTAGTTATAGTAATATTATAGATAGAATAACATATATACACACATCCTCACAAACTTTCACATTTATAATATTAGTAGGATTAAATCGATATTGTACACCTCAACAGTTAATTATAAAAAAAAATATATAAATATACGAATGCGTATCGCTTATAGTTCTTTGAAAAACTTTGTAAAAAATGATCAAATTCAATAATTTTAACGTGTGCAAATTCTGATTACGATAGACTTTAACGCTAAGTCCTTTAACAAATAACTATATAATAATTTAATTTTAATACATTATTCGAAAAATTTAATATAAGTCCTCTTTTTAAGTCAGTTAATGGTAACGAAACACTTACCTAATTGTCAAACATAAATAAATTTATTCATTTTGTTAGTCATGTTTCGTCCCTTTGCGGCGCATTTCAAAGGTAAATTGAAATCGTGTTTCAAGGTCTGAATATTATTTTGGATAATTATGTATAAATATTTATGTATTGCTTTCTATCTGTATAATATTAAATGTAACTGCCTACAAAAACTTACTAAGAAAAAATAGGTTTTGGGTTACGCTTCAGCCTGTAATATCCCACTCTTGGCCGCATAGGCCTCTTTCCCCATGTAGGAGAAGGATGTAGGTTTTGGGTTAAAAAAAATCAGTGTTTTTCTATAATGCTGTTCCTAGAATGTGTTACTTGATTTAAATTATTATATGTACACTAGCTGACCCCGCAAACGTTGTTTTGCCATACATATTATTAAGTCCCTTAACACTCTATAACTAAGGGCTATGAAAAATAGGTGTTGGCCGATTCTCAGACCTACCCGATATGCACACAAAATTTCATAAAAATCGGTCCACCCGTTCCGGAGGAGTATTTTAACTAACATTGTAACACGAGAATTTTATATATAAGATAACAAGTTTGACTCACCAGTGGTAACTGAAATATTTGCGAGATCGGGTGATTCAAAAACGACGACTACTTTTTTATATTCTGCACCATTTTTCGTCGCGGTTTCGAATAATATACAGATTTTTCTATGAAAGCAGACATGTTTATATAAATCTTGTTTAGTTCGATAGTGTAATAAGCAGTACTTTATTGTATATTTAAATTAATTTTCTCATAGTATCACTATAAGAATCAATATAATAATACTACATCAAAAGTTATTAAGTTACTCTTTTTTAATATCTAACTTGTGTCGTAGGAAAATTATACAGTTAACGACATTCTCATACAATCAATATAAGACCTTTATAGCATAATGTCTCAGCACAAATTGACTCTTTATCGACGTTGCATGTAGCCGCCATTATGATAGTGCTGTAACTTAAGATTTGTCGACAGAATAATGTTAGTGTGTGTCATAGAGCAAATCGATTAAAGCTTTCTTTGTCACGTTTAATATGACACCGCTCTGATGTAGTGGTGCGAGGGCGTTCGCGGCACTTAAACACTGGGGGATTCGATTTCCATTCGGTATGAATATTTTTATGTATTTATATAAGATATTTAATTATAAATAAACTAATTGCGTTGTTCTGAAAATAGAGTATTTTATTTCGTTAAATTTTAATTTACATTGTAAGAAAAATCACTTAAATCTATAGACAATCTCACCTGAAAATAGAGAAACGACAATTTATGTTTATTATTTCTAACTATTCCTTTATTATTTACATTTTATTATTAACAACTATTATTAAAACTTATAAGACGCTGAGATCGCCGAATAATGTCCGGCCATCTCAACGTCCTCCAGGCGAACGTCAACAACTGCGCTGGGGCCCAGGACATTTTCTTGCAGTCCATGGCAGAGTAGTGTGTTGACGTCGCGATCGTCGCCGAACCATATGCCGTGCCTTCTTGCCCACACTGGGCGGGAGACACCGAGGGGTTACGTGTATGTGGCTGCGGTTCGGGAAGAGGTGGATTTCGTCGGAGTCTACTTACTACTCGGTCTAGGACTGCCTACCCGGACGTCCTGGATATCACCCGTAAATGGGTTCCGTTCGATACAAAAAAAAAAACAGAAGCATCGTAAGCGCGTATCCCCAATTCCACCAAGAGCTCTGGTCACCTTACTCACCAACAGGAACACAACAACAACACACAATACTGCTTAAAAACAGTATTATTTAGCTAGCTGATCTTCTGTAAGGTCGGGGTAGCACCCCATATTTTAAGTAGGAAATTTTCTGCTGTGCCCTACCTCAGCTAAAGGTAAAAAAAGGACACATTTACACGGTGAAAGAGGCCTATAACCAGCAGTGCGATGTTACAGCTGAATCGTAATCGTAAGATTAGTTTATAATCAAAAAAGAACGCACAACTCTATAATTTAAAATACTCTTTGTATCTCTATTTTATTTTTGTAAAAAAATAAAATATTATACAGCTTGCCAACTTATGAAAATACAACTTAACTTATAAATAACAAATACACTTCAAAATTTCGCCTCGCCTCTCTTACTTTATTCTTTTAATGGAAATATCAAAAAGTGGCCCGGAGGGTGGCTTCTTATACTTTATGTAAATATTTTCGACTGGCGCAAGATAAGCGTTCCTTAACAAAAAAGCATGGAATATTTTATGAAAGAGTCTTAGCGTTGTATTCAAATGCATATCAATCCGGTTATTTTTTAGGCTCAGTTATTTTTTTAGAATTACTTTCAAGGAAAAATTGATAGCTGAAATAACGCTTATGTTCTAAGTAGTTTGAAAATTTTATCATTCATTTTGCATTACAATAAAATTTGATCAGAATTTACTTTGATCTTAAATTCCTTATAATTTAAAATGTTTTAAAAACTCATTTAAGTTATTCTTCGACAAATCTGAAAACATAACATTTCTAAGGCTACATATTCATAATAAAGACACACGCGAGTACACAATCTTAAAATTTAAATTTAACTTTATGATACTTAGTGTAAAGTTTAATAGCCTAACCTATTGACAATTTTTGATCAGAAAGTAACTAAGCGGTTCCATATTGCGGTGAAAATAAGCAATGACTGATATGATTATCGATCAATTTAATGAACGATAAAAAGTGCTGCCAGCATTCTTGGAACAATTCCACGCGGACATGTTTTGTACCAAAACTATCTGAAAATATTTAGCTCTTAAGTTTTGAATTGTAAATATGTATAATGTTTAATAAACGATTTTCATTATTATTTAATGAACTGCATAGTTTATGTTGCATATTTTGTATGCATTTGTATCGTTAATATATAACTGAATTTACCTTGTCATTGATTCCAGGTATCCTTCGAGTCGTCGTCGAATCAAGTAAGTCTAAATTCTTATATCTTGAAACCTTTTATTTACTTAATATTTTATCCCGTAATACAACTAAAATATATGCATTTTATAGAAGGTTAATTAAATGCTAAAAGCGTACTCTCTTCCTATCTAATCTTGGGACGTTGAAATAAATGTAGGTGAGCAAAAAAGGAAGGAAGTAGAAACAAGGGACAAAAAGTAATTAATAGGTAGGCGTAATGAATGTTTGTTATTTATCATTGTCGATGATGGGTCACAGTAATAAATCACACACACATTAATAATCACAGTCATTCTGTACAGTATAGTAAAGTAGTTTTTATATTATTTACTAACTAGCTGCCCGAACAGACTTCGTTCTGTCAAAAGATAATATTAAAAATGATTATTAGTATTTTTTTTTGTATTAAAATCTTCCGTTGGCCTTAAGGAACATACAAAAATTAAATTAGCCGAATTGGTCGAGCCATTCTCGAGTTAGGCGCTTAGCAACATTCATTTTTATTTATATAGAAGATTCTGTCTGTTAACAAAAAAGAAGTCGTTCCAAAAATGACAATATCATCAACGTAGCCAACGTCAATTGAACACGCACTATTAAGGATAATTTAAAAGCTACTTGTCAAATCTCGCTCAATAAGACAAGCATTAGCTTACGGACATTAAAAAAAAAAACGTTTATTCAGTACACCCTATAAAAAGTTACGAGGTAACTGACACAAAAAAAAAATACAGTCAACTTAAAAAATACACGTTTTTTTAAGTCAGTTAAGAAATATTTAAGACTTATATACGAAGTTAAGTAAAATGTTCACGATACTTCTCGAAATGTGTAACCGTCATAAATCATGCTCGATTAATTTTCGAAATGATTTGAGTCGATTAACACCAATTACATATTTAGAAGATGTTTGTAATTAATTATCACGACTAGTTCAATTTAGCAACTAACTTCGTTAGTATGTTGTTTTGGTTTTTCTATGCTTCTCCTCATTTCTGATTCCATCGAATAGAGAGAGACTCTTTGCGTCAATTTTGCGCTGCAAATTAATCTAAAATTGTTTAGGTCCATAGTAAATTCCACATTATTGCCTAGTAGACACTCACCTGGAATTATGTTTGGTTAATAATTAACATAGTTTTGGAGTTCGAGTTGAGTGCTGGTCTCTTACCAAAAAGTTGATATCATTTGTCATAGAACTATTACGGTTCATTCAAGTTCATTCAACGTAGGACTTTTTGAAATTCATTTTAAAGAAAATCCTCTTATTTATAATGTCAACCAGTAATGGACCGCTACGGTTTCATTGCCCATCGCTATATTCCCTTATCTCAACTCTCTGCTAATTTGGTTTACTAGCCTTTCGTTAAAAGTCATTCATTACGACGTTGTAATAAGTATTTAAGAAATATACGGCTTTTGAGATATCCTTACACAACTAATTTTTTTTTTTGGTATACCAAAGAGAATGGATTATTCTGTATGACTTTCAGTAGATACATTACAGTTATTATGACGATAATATTTCGGAAATATACAGAAATATATTTTTAGGTATATTTTGGAATTTTTATTGTATGAGAAGATATAAATGACATTCGAATTATCACACAAACTAATAAAATTACAGTAAAATGTACATTAATGTCTATTTTCAATTATAAATATCAACACTTGTGACTAACATACAAATAATTTAATGCTAAAATGTAATTAAATAAAATGTATATTTTAAGATTTTAAATTAACATGATTATTTTTATTATTAAATTATTCAAAAACGGGTGTCTCGTGAACAAGACATTCGTAGATAATGTCGAAATATCGAGTTCCGCAAAATGAAAATTAATAATTGTGTTTGCTCGCAAATGAAAATAACCAACTTCGATTACATCGACAAGTAATACAACGTAAGTAGACGAAAAAATTTATACGGTCGAATTGAGTAACCTCCTCGAATTGCGTAATTTCAAAAATAAAAATTTTAGTATCAATTGAACCGGATTTTTAGATTATTTCTTGGAGGAATAGCTTAAATTGAAAAAAAGAAGAAAATGTTCATCTTTGTAAATTTAGTGTACATATAACTTCGAATTAAAAACACTAATATTGCATTGTAAATAAAAACATAAAAATGTGACTGAATAAGTTTGTTTAGTAAAAAGCTTAAAATGATCATAGTCGTCATGCATTCCCGTCGTTGATAAATAAAGTTATGAGATTTACACTATCTTTATGCTTTGTTTGTAATATTTTTGTGGTGTACAATAAATAATAAAATAAATAATAAAATAAATTTAAAATATAAGTGTGTTTGAGGAGAATGCTCGTATTTTTGATCGGGTTTGCAATATTTAAAAAGTTTGATGATTTTGATGTTTAATTGGTAAACCTACACGTAGGTACATATTTGATAGGATAGATCTTAAATTGTCAAATAAACAAACAAATTAATATAATTGGTTGTAATATTAAAATAATCGCATTTTTACAAAATGCAATTTTTTACAATTTTTATCTGTCTGTCTATCTGTCTGTTTGTTCCGGCTAATCTCTGAAACGGCTGGACTGATTTTCGCGGGACTTTGACTGACAGATAGCTGATGTAATAAGGACTAAACACTAACTAAAACTAACGTAACTTATGCTACTTTTATTTTGGAAATATATTTATTTCATAACTCTGCGAACTGAATAATAACTTTTTTGTTCAATTCCACGCGGACGAAGTCGCGTCCACAGCTAATAAATAAATAAATATCTTATAACATCCTCACACGATCGTCCGTTCCTACGGTAAGCAACTTAATGCTTGTGTTATAAGGTATTTGATAAATATACGTATGTAGAAATAAATATATTATACCCTGATTCAGGCGGGAATCGAACCCGCAACCCACGGGGCAGAAGGCAGGACCACTACAAACTGCGCTAACGGGCTATTGAAAATCTTCTCGTGTCATGAAATTGAAAATTAACGTTTAAATCTATACTTCAAATCAAACTATTGAATAATTAAAAAAAAAAAATACAAGCTGTCCTATAACGTTGAAATCAGAAATTTTCTCTTTCGAAATATATCGTCAATTATTGTTTTCTAATATTTACGCGAATTTGACTCATTATAATGAAATAACTTCTTACAACAACCATTGTCACTGAGAACACACGGTCCGCCCGTGGCCATGGTTGCTGTAAAGTATCCGAAACGTTGGGTATCTAAAAAACCTAATATCCTATAACCTATAGTATCTAAAAAACCGCGATAAAATCCGAAAAAGTTGTGTCACTATCCTCTATTTTTCATTTCCGTCTATTTAACTGCATCTTGATCGCTTATCAACACTCATTATTGATTCTTGGCGTAATTTAGGTCATATAACGTTATCCATTTTTTTCCGAAATTCAGTAAGACTCCTTCGAGAAAGTTAATGAAAGACAACACGTGTATTTGTAAGCAAAGTCACTGGAACATCATGTAGTACGACATAATTAGGAGAAAACTTGATCAATAGTAATTGTTTTAAAATTCCTTTGAATCAATTTCAATTCGAATTAATGTTAAATTGTAATTTGAATATTTAACAACTAAATTAAAGTGAATTAATATTAAACGTCTCAAACAATGTATAATTTAAATAATGAAAGATATTATTCAGTTTATAAATTTTGAGTTGAAATATAATACGTAGGTGAGATTAATATTAGGTTGTGAGTTTATATCAAGGTAATATTGAGTTGTTAAGATTTAGTGTTTAAATTTCATATTTGTTCGGTGTGGAGATATAATTGTAATAATATTTGTATATTAATTTGTTTATTAGACAAATAGATGATTATTTATAGAAAATGACCATGAAATTTTCATTCCTATCTTAAACCTTCATATTTTTGAAAATTTAAAGTTCGCTTCAGCCTGTAATATCCCACTGCTGGGCATAGGCCTCTTTCCCCGTATAAGAGAAGGATCAGAGCTTAATCCAACACGCTGCTCCAATGCGGCGGGGGGGATAAATTACCTACTATGAGTAACGATCGCTATCAGGTGTACATGATAACAATCGGGACCGAAAGCTTAACGTGCTCTCCGAGGCACTGTCGGGAGACCCACTAGAATTGTACAAACACCCAAACCACTGCAAGCCTTCGTATGGTCAATACAAATGTTTATCATTTGCGGGGATCGAACCCGCAACCGCCAACGCAACAGCCACAAACCAGTGCCGTGACCGTTGCGCTAACGCGTCGTCAATCTTAAATAAAGGTAAAAAAAAATATAATCTATCAATTATAATATAAATATTAAAACAACCTCTTTTGAGAAGACGAATGCACCTTTAAAAGCAAAACAAACTTTATATGCATTTATCATAAACAAAAGTCAATAAAAAAAATTACAATTCAACACTTCCTAATTATAAGCATTCCTTTTACACAGACAAAGATTCTAAATATTTTATAAATAGTCTTGAATCAATAAAGCCTCAGACATTATTCTGAACAATGTTTGAAATTTTATGTTTTAAAATAAAATGAACATAGTCATACCTTTTATAATACTTCCTATCTTTTAATATAATGTCAACGAATTTCACTAAACAGCAGACATGTTTGGACATGGTCCAGCTTCCGAGTAAGTCTGATTAAGGACGCTATCACATTTTTCTACAAATATCAGTGTTTTTCACGTACCATTTAAATTAATTAGGAGTCACCCTGAGAGGATATCTTGGTTTCAAATGAAAGATAATATATTCATCTCCGAGTGAGACCATAAAAATTCTATAGCCCCATACAAACTTTTCACACAAATACAGTTTAACCATCACAGAAATCGCAAAAAATTAAAAAAAGACGGGTCTGAATTGGAACCATTATAGCCTAAATACACTGCACTAAGAAAAATAAATACACTAAGAAATTGTTGCTTATTTAGTCCTCTATGCGTAGCGCTAGATATTTTATATAAAAATAAATAATATTTCCATTTATGAGAAAAATAAGAAACGCTCTCAAATTTCTTCATACATTTTTTACAAGTGAACCATCGTCGTTCGTCATTCCGCGCCGAAACGCGCTCATGGAAGCACGGCTGTATCGCTTCAGCGCAAGTAATAATTACGTAAAAAATGAGTTTTTTGTGTGTACTGTGCTTGGACGAAATTGATACTTCACAATCGATTGTCTTTGCTATGCATCTGGTTTATATATAATAATCAATAATAATAAGTAATCTTTGCAATTTGTCTTCTTTTCAACCGACTTCAAAAAAAGGAGGAGGTTACTCAATTCGACCGTATATATATATATATATATATATATATATATATATATATATATTATTAATGTATGTTCGGAGATAACTTTTTCGTTTATGAACCGATTTTGATAATTCTTTTTTTGTTGGAAAGGAGATATCCCTAGTTTGGTACTATGATAAGGAAACTAGGATCTGATGATGGGATCCCAGAGAAATCGAGGGAAACTTTCAAAAATCGTACGGGTGACTAGTAAATTTAAGACCAGACCTTTATTAAATAATCTATTTAATAAAGGTCTGGAGTCGATCTGATTGATGATGGAGAAGAAAGATAGTCGAGGGAACTCTTCAACAATTTATAGCAATTACCTGCTTTTTGATCTTAATTCGTTTCTATTGATGAGAACTTTGCACCTGTATTAGTTATAAGTGCCATTACAGTCTGATGATGGAGACAAAAGATAGTCGAGGGAACTCTTTAACGATTTATAGCAATTACCTGCTGTTTGAACTTAATTCGTTTCTATCGATGAGAACTTTGCACCTATATGAGTTACAAGTGCCATTACAGTCTGATGATGGAGACGAAAGATATTCGAGGAATTACCTGCTGTGTGGTCATCTGTGTCACAGGACCATGTTTGATGATGGAGCCCATAAACACTCGAGGGAATTTCTCAACAATTTATAGCAGTTACCTTTTGCTGTTTGACGAACGCTTTGATATAATGGTGCATGTGCCGCGTCGGCGGCGCCTAAACACTGACGGTCGCGGGTTCAATTCCCGCTTGGAGTGGATATTTATGTTTATACAAATATTTATTTTCAGTCTAGTTGTTAATCCTTGTGGTTATCCCAACCTAGCCTCGGAGAACACGCTAGTCTGACAGTCCCGGTTGTTATTACGTGCACCTGCTAGCGAACTTTATTCATAGTATGTCGACGCGTTAGCGCAGCGGTCACAGCACTGGCTGTTGCGCTGGCGTTAGTGGGTTCAATCTCCGCGCAGGACAGACATTTGTATTGGCCATATAAGATGTTTGTCATGATCTGGGTGTTTGTGCTTGTGTATTGTGTATGTTTCCGGACCCCCGACACAAGAGAAAAAGCATCCTTGTTAGGTCTACCCATCACTAAAAATTGTAAAATAAAATAATTTTTAACAAAAAAAAACCCACTTATAACAGGAAACTAAAAAGTGAAAAATAAACTTACTTAGTACAAAGTAATTCGTATTTTGATTTAGTTAATCAGAAATGATTAAATAAATATTTTATAATATTGAAGAAGTTTCCTGTTTGAAGTCAGTTTTTTTTTGTTAAAAATTATTTTATTTTAAATTTACATTCATCATTATCATCATTGTTCCGTTTGCAGAGTTATAAAATAAATAAATTTCTAAAATAGAAGCAGCCTATGTTACTCCTTATTGCATAAGATATATCCCAGTGAAAGTACCGTCAAAATCGGTCCACCCGTTTCAGAGATTAGCCGGAACATACCGACAGACAGACAGACAAAAATTGGAAAAATGTTATTTTGGTATATGGACCGTGTATACATCCGTATGCATTTAGTAAAAAGCAGTATTTTAATATAACTAAAGGACACTCCAATTTTATTTATTTGTATAGATTGTTTACGTAAAATATGTTATGTTTATATTATTATAATGTTAAAACTATAATAATATATAACTTAAAATTGTATGTGATTTTGAATTATAAAAATAAGCGTATTATTAATTATTATATTATATTGTATAGTACGACGAACGAGTTCTAGATACCCTGACGCCTTAAGACATCGTCATAAACAGAGTAGGGGAGAGGTTCCGTGAATAGTAGGTACTTAGTAACAGTTACCAAGTTCGACTTTAAACTTACAACTAAATTTACTAATCAATACCAGTAAAATTAAAAATTAATACTTTCAAGTACCAAGATTAGTTACGTCGGTACAAAATCGAGCAGATAGCGGTATCAATGTGTGCGTACGCGTAATGTTATTGTGTTGCGATTTAAATACCTAAACTTGAGCGAGTGAAAAATGTGATAGCGTCCTTAAAGTTTGCCCACTTCGAACTTGTTCAGAAATCATCTCTATTTGCCTTGCTGTACAGTTAAAGTACTTTGCTTTACTTTAAATACTAAGCTTCTCAAATTGTTTGATTGAAAACGAGTGCAAACATTTTTGTTTAAATTTTTAAAGGATTAATTGGATATCGTGACTAATGGAATGAAGCTTAAGTGTTGTGTGTGTAGTACCTGTTGAATAATTAACAACGAAATAATGAGAAATATTTTGGGTTACTAAATGATACGTTCTTATTCGTTAGATCTGAACAATATTCGTAAATGTCAAGCGTCTCTAGACTTTTAGTCGAACATAAAAGTTCTTCAATATTTAGTTTATATCAAATTATATTTTATATAATTTCTAGAAAGGAGTAATGGCAAAAGCCGCAGGCTTTTAAATATTTGTAGAAATTGTTGAATTTGAAGTTTGGGTAAATATTTGTAGAATTTTAATAGAATAAATAATGTAATTGTTTCTAGAACTTGTTTTACATATTTTCTATTGTTATTCTTTAAGTCTTACATTTATATTGAATGAATATAATTAATGTTCTAATTTGATAAGCTTTACGTGATTTTAGAGATGTGTCTGAAATTTTGTGGCGATAATTTAATTAATGTAAATACTACACGTCTAAATTAAATCTTATATTCATTATTATTGTTTTACCTATTTATCAGTTGTCTTATTAATTACTACCGTTATACAAAACAAACGAATGAAAATTATACGAGAATTTTAATGCCTTAGTTAGTATTGTATATTATTAATAAATTCGTAGCTGTTACTGTTTGATTTTGTACATAGTTAATTGAAAAGCCAGTTGTGACAGAACGTTGATTCAATTTGAGTTTACTTGTTCTCTAATGTTCGAATTGCTTCTAAAATACACATCGCTATAGACTAGAGACTAGAGATTAGACAAACAGTTGCAATTAGTAATTATATTTAATTTGTTTAGACTCCGATTACTGATTAAGTTAATCTTTACATAAGTTTCTGATAGGTGTTATCAGGAGGTAGTAGGAAATATATTGTAATAAGCGTATTGTTTTACATTTTTTACAATGAGACAATAACATTACAAATCAGCGACAAGTATTTTTCATAGAAAACCAAAGATCTTACAGTCTGTAAGATCCCGCTGCTGGGCATATGCCTCTTTCTCCGTGTAGAAGAAGCATTGGAGCTTAATCCACCACGCTGCTCCACTGAGGGTTGGTGGATATGTTCTGTACTATGAGTAACGATCACTAGCAGGTATTTATGATAACAACCAGGACCGTCAACTCAACGTACTCTCCGAGGCACGGTAAACACTCACAAAGGCAAACATTCAAACCGGAAGAAAATGTTTGTACTAATAAAAATATCCATCCCGAGCGGGAATCGAACCTGCAAACCGCCCGTGTTTTAGGTGACTACTCACACTACTACGCCATTATAACGGTTGTTGTAACATAATGTAGAGTAAAACTTTAAAAGTAAATCCTACTTCGCGATCGACAATTCTTTGTCCTTCAAAATTTCGATATAAAATGAGATTTCGTAAATAAAAGCGCATACAAATACAAATAATATTAAATTGCATTACGATTCAAAGAGGCTTCTCTTTGAATCATCGTGCTCTAGGTTTTAGAATACCGCTTCAACAATAAGAATCGATTATATTCTGAGCATTACGTATTCTATATTGACAACTCGTGATATAATTGTACATTTGGTAGCAAATAATACATTTATTTCAACATAGCAATTTCAATACAGCCCGGACAGCATTCGTTCTGTCAAAAGTCAATTGTAATTTTATTTTAATATTTCTTTTTTAATTTTTTTTTATTAAAACCTTTCATAAGCCTTAAAGAATATACAAAAAAATAAATTAGCCGAATTGGGCAAGCCATTCTCGAGCTATGCGCTTAGCAACATTCATTTTTTTAAACATAAATTTTACAATATTATACATATTTACAATTCACGACTTAAGAACTAAATATGAACAGATATGTAGTTACGGTATAAGTCATGTCCACGTGGAATGGTGCCAAGAATGCTGGCAGCATTTCCACGTTGAATCGCTATGTTCTCTGGACAAAAAATGCACCAGCCCACTTGTCACCAGTGGAGGCAATTAGACAAGGAGAATAATTTTAATGCTAATATTTAATTAAAACTATACGTACATTTGTAATATATAATATCTCGAAACATATAAATGTATGAGTGTATTGATACGTGTGTGTAAGTATCTTATGTATAACATGGGGATTTTTAAAGGAATAATATTTGAGCTTGTTGTTAATTCTTCAGCAGTTTTCGAGTCTGTGGAAGCTAAACCAATAACTATTATCAATGAATGAATAAATATCACATCATTTGGAAATTAACATTTTTTTTATTGCAGCTACGTGATTATGATTGAGACTTAAAAACAATAATTTTTCATAACCATATTATTATAAAAATATTATTGTTACGACATTATAACAACGTAATATAATTGTTTTGATAAACGTTATACTTTTAATTTTTGCTGTAAAATATACAAATCTATCAAAAAAAAAAAAAAACGTATTCAAAATGCTAGTACGTACAATTTTTTTTAATTACAATCTAATGGTCGAAACTAAGTTAAACAATTGTCCAATACATTGCTTGTTATTACAAGTGCAAATGATCTAACATCACAACTTTGAAAATTACCGAGAGGTCGATTAAGTTTCGAATTAACTTTGACTTAGCACTGTCTCATCTCTGTAGAACTTTCTTGACATTTCTTGATTACAGAACGTTTCGTATCGACCGATAAAACTGACATTCCCGTCTTCTTACAACTAAAAGTCTCTCATGCTCGACTTAATTGGATATTTCCGGTAACCACGCTGCTATAATTCTGTGTATGACATTGTCTATGATAATTCTAGATATTATAGATTTCCTATCTATACTAATATTATAAAGCGAGTTTGATTGTTTGTTTGTTTGTTTGAACGCGGTAATTTCAGGAACTACTGGTTCGATTTGAAAAAAAATTTCAGTGTTAGATAGCTTATTTATCGAGGTAGGCTATAGGCTATATATCATCAGGCTAAGACCAATAAGAGCTGAGCACCAATAAAGAATGTTTCAAAATCGCCGGGGAAATTGTTCCACGCGGACGAAGTCACAGACAGAAGCTAATCAAATATATGACTATATTTAACATACAAACCATAGTCGTTTGTTCCCTACTATGCAACTTAAACGTGTTTTACTGAACAACTAGGTAATAAGAAAGTCAAGTTTTGTAATAAATGCACGTATATGACTAAATAATACGTATATAACTAAATGTATAATAGCTAGACTCGGGACTCGAATCGATCCTCAGCAGTAAGCAGATTCACTGCCAACTGTGCTAATAGGCCGGTCAATTATAGATATAATCATTGATCATCATTTCAGCCGATCACAGTCAACTGCCGGTCATAGGCCTAAACAAGTTTGCGCCAAAAATGGTGTGAACTCATGTGTTTTTCCCATAGTGACCACGCTGGGCAGGCGGGTTGGTGACCGCAGGGCTGGGTTACTCGCACTGAAGACGCTGCTGCCCATTTTCGGCCGGTGTATTTCAAAGCCAGCAGTTAGAAGTTCCAATGTGGTATTGAAACTGTGTTATTCCTTAGTCGCCTCTTGCGACACCCATGTGAATAGAGGGGATAGCTATATTCTTTACTGCCGTAGCCACACAGCTTAATTATAGATATATATTTTTATAACTTATTCTATATTAACATTTGGTGCATTTGCATATTTCAAAGGATTTTTTTAGACGAAACTACAAAAACATTAGGATGTATTTATTTACTCATTACTGCTGTATGTTTTGTTAAGCTCATGAAAAAAAAATCACGATTCCTTCGGCATAAAAAGATCGTTACGCGTTACTTTTACGTAATTTTCTGGATATTTTCGTGTAACTGAGACACATGCCTTGTTTTTATGTGTTCATTCTGGGTATTATAACCTAGATATGTAAACATAATCAAGTTATGTACTATGATTACAATTTTTTTTTTTGAAATATCGATTCACAGGATTTAAACGTAAAGTATGGATGTAACAGCTGTAATTTTTTTTCTTTATTTAAGGAGTTTTTGTCCATAAGGACTACGCCACTCCATAGGAACATCACACATTTACATACAAGAAATTAATGAGGTCGTCGTGGTATACCAATGTTTACAATCTTGTACAATAGTTTAGCCGGTTCTGAGAGAGGATACGCTGAAATTGAATTCCAACCTCCAAGCTCTTTAAAATTTTGAGTTATTTGCAGAATATCATTTCTAATATCTTCATTTCGGACACATTCCATCATAATGTGAACTGCATCTTCAATGATGCCGCATTCGGTACACAACGGAGATGGTACCTTCAGCTATAAATTTATATTTATAAATACATTAATTAACAAAAAAAAAAATAACAAAAAATTACCGTTTAACCGAATTTAACAAAAAAGTTCTTGTTCAGTTCGCAGAGCTTAAATAATAAATAAATATATAAAATAAGAGTAGACTGAGTTATCTTTACTACAACAGCTATCTCCCAGTGAAAGTCCCGTCAAAATCGATCCTGCCGTTTCAGAGATTAATTTGCTAAGACATGTGAGTTTGTGCTTATAAGAAGGATAATTACCCAAACGATTGCGTATTGATAGATAAGACTTGTGCTTTAAAAAAAAGACTAGAATATTCTAATATAGGACAGAAATATAGTGGTATTACAGATATACTTCGCAGTTTAAAAGAAACAACTAGACAAACATTATAAAAGCCTGTAAGGTCTAATATAGTAAGCATGGTAATAAAATACAGGATGACCAGAAGGAACTACGTTCCGCAACTACACGCTTATCCACATACCCTAAAAATCGCGTTCGGAAGTTAATATATTAGAATCAAGATAATAGGGCAGTTTGTATTTTAGTCTACAGTAAAGAACATATTGTTATTTTTATCTTATACTATTTATTATGTTACTAGGATTACCGTATTTCACTATTGTCTTAGGTAAAAACATTTTATTTCGAAGCGGACGCTTGTACCTTTCATGCCATTCTCATCACGTCCCCGACTAATAGCGCGGTTATGTCACCGAATCTTAACTTTCAACATTAATTCTTATATACGTGTAATAGTAGACGACCATCCCATTTTTACGTTTATTGTTACTTTTTGTCCCTTTTAAATTTTGCAGGTTTTTACTATTAAAGTGGCTACAATTTTATATGTGTTTGCACTATGACAGATAATATTTAATTATCATTGATATATGATTTTAAATTGTCAGTAATCTATTTGAAACTAGCTAACTAAAAAAATTATAACCGATTTCAAAAATAGAATCAAAATATATATATTTAAATATAATTATCCAATTTGGCGGCGAGGCAATTGGTTGTCGGTCGATACTTATACGCGTACATAAAGTTTGGTGATTCATTTTTGTTTTTATAGTTTTACCAAACCACATTTTCTTTGTCAACCCATTTTCAAGTCTGGCTGAAATATTTGTATTTATTTATACATATATTATTTCTATGTATATTTATTATCAAAAATATAATCAAAAATATATTTAGCTATAATAGTCAGCTGTTACCGATAGCACAAGCATTAAGCTGCTTAACTTAGGAACAGACAACCGTGTGTGTCTTAAAAAAAACATTTGTTAAACGTTCGTAGTTAGCGACAATCTAGCTATCGATTCTGAGCGAAGAAGGACATAGAACTGGGTGTTACGGAAGCGGATTTACATTCTTAGTTGAATTACTCTGAATTTTTTAAGGTATTTTTTAATTTTTTTTTTTCTGTATGTATTGTTTAGCATACAAATTGTGATTATTTAATTTAATTTAAACTACAAAATTTATTATATCATTTTCGGATCATTCTAGATTTTTTTTTCTATTTCAAGAGCACATTAGGATTAAAATGAGTAATAAATTTTATGGATTTATTGCACAAAGAAAAAACATTTATTATATTTTTTTAGGACTCTAGCAGTCTTACATAAAACTTTTTATTAGCAAAAACTTTTTCAGAACCAAAAGGGGTTGGCATTATATAAGGTATTCGGCTTGCGAACGAAACGTCTATCTTGTCGTAAGGTATAAAATATTTTACCAATATATGAAACATTTCTTCGAGAACTTAGTTTTCTGAGCATGTTTCACCCGTAATGAGTCTTATTCAATAAATCGATCCCGACAGACCGATGCACACTTTCGAGTCACATTTATTTGAGTGTACATCTTACTAAGCGACCCACTCGATGTTGCCCACGGTGACGTTTAGTTTCCAAGAGTCACAGTGATATTTTTTATTGCTCGCTAGCGACCCGCCCCGGCTTTGCACGGATACAATGCTGATACTAAATATACTACAGAATGTCTTTATTTATAGTATGAAGCTAGCTTATAGCATGGTTATTAACATAATAACAACATTCAAATATGCGTCGTTAGATTACACGTTGTTACAGAATGGGTTGAAGAAATAAAGGTTCACTGCTCGTTCACCGTAGGTGATAGCGTGATAATTTGTAGCCTATATGTTGACCTGACTTCTTAATAATATTCGTGCCAAATTTGAAGTAAATCCATGCAGTATTTTTTGAGTTTATCCCGGACATATATACAGACAAACAGACAAAAGTTCTAAAAACTATATTTTTGGCTTCGGTATCGATTGTAGATCACACCCCAAGTATTCTTTGAAAAAAATATTCAATGTACAGTTTTGTCTTTCCTACCATTTTATTATATGTATAAATAACTTAGGCTGATTATAATAATTAAGTTTGCTCGCAAATGACAAAAACCGACTTCAATTACATCGATAAGTAATAACAACGTAAGTAACGAAAAAATAGTCAAGTAAATACGCATTAATAAAGATAACTCAAAAATTACTAGTCAGATCTCAATTAAACTTAAAAGAGACCAAATGACACGCACCACTTTTCAATTAAAAAAAAAAAATATTGGATTCACTCTGTCAAAACTTCTAAGGTAACATACAAAAAAAAATCGAATTGAGAACCTCCTATTTTTTTGGAAGTCGGTTAATAAAGTAAGGCTCCGTTAGTACGCTCTTGTTTTTCTTTATAATATTTTTAATATTATCGTAAAGGCGTATAAGAGTGACCCAAGCTATAAAAATATTAATGTCCGTTGGAGTTTAAATGGTTATTCTTTGTTTTTTATTAATACATTAGGCAACAAATTTTTACCCCTTTTAAGGAAAACTGCGCGGACAGAGGAGTATGAAATTTCGCACATTCGCATAATTATCGAAGATATAACGCTTAGTTTTTATGATCATAGCTGTCTATTATCAGTATCTATCTTAGAGGAGTTAAATATGTCGCGCTTGCGCTGTCATACATAACGGATAGATAGATACATAACAGAGCCTTACTTTACTAACCGACTTCCAAAAAAGGAATAGTTTCTCAATTCGATCGTATTTTTATGTATTCATCAGAACTTTTGACTGGGTGGACCGATTTGGATAAAAAAAAAGTTTTAATCGAAAGGTGGTGCGTGTCATTTGGTCCCATTTAAATTTGAGATCTAATAACTATTTTTCGAGCTACATCTAATAATGCGTTTTTGCTTCACTGTTTTTCGTCGACCTACGTTGTATTATATCGCATAACTTTTTACTGGTCACATTTAAATTTCATCGATATTTGATTCCAACTTTTTAAGTAATCTTTGATAACGCGTATTTACTTGACTATTTTACGTCTACTTACATTTACTTACTTGTCGATGTAATTGAAGTCGTTTTTTTTTTTTCGTTTGCGAGCAAACACAATTATCCATAATCATATTACCATTATTTCATCTTTATGATTTCGTTTTTCTACTAGTCCTAGGACTAGTAGAAAAACGACAGTCGTAGGACTGTCAATGTGTATTTTTATAGGCCGCACGAATATTATTATTATTTTAGGAGCACTAATCTCGGGAACCACTGGTTCGAAATGATTTATTTTTGTATTGGATAACCCATTTACCGAGGAAGGTTTTAGGCTATTTTTATTCCTCAAATTAACGCGTGTGGCCATTTCTTTAGTGGACTTTTTATCACACCTTGTTATTTTTAATGTATGATGTTTTTTTTATGATTGTAATTAGTATTGATGTTTAAGTAATGAAAAGTGATTGATCAAATACCCACTTCTGCAGTAGTTAAAGTAATTTGTGGTGTAATGTCTATTTGTTGAGGATATAAATTGAAAAACTTATAATTTTTTATCCAGGATAACTTAAGATACGATGAGTTTGATAGGCGAGATGGATCAAATACAATGACAGTTCCTGTAACCACATTAGTATATCATTTAAACCACAATAAAAAATATCCCAACCGTATCAATATGTTTCCAAGCAGTATTGTGTTCCTGTTGGTGAGTAAGGTGACCAGAGCTCCTGGGAGAATTGGGGTTAGGGTCGGCAAAGCACTTGCGATGCTTCTGGTGTTGCAGGCGTCTATAAGTTATCGCTTGCCATCAGGTCAGCCGTACACTTGTTTGCCGACCTGGTTAGGTATATTTAAAAAAAATGTTATGAATGACGTTTCACATACTTTTAACAAACTTGAAAATTTTCCTACATCACTCGGATATTAACCGGTTGGCTAATGTTTATTTTTAACTTATAAAAAGAATTATTACGATAAGTCTCTTGAGATTTTGAAGTTATCATGAAAATTTTACTCGAAGTCGCTTTTACAAAGTTGGTTACGCCAGCTGTAACTATGATAATTCTGGTCGTTTCTGCTACATGGTCTAACGTCTGAATTTACCAACAAAGCCATTAAAGGCTTATCGTAATAGCCTCCAGTGTATAAAACATTTTATTTGGCAAAGCCGTTCTTTGGCAAATGTTACCAGAAGTCGCTTGTGGATGTTATCTTTAAAAGTATTATAGTCGTAAGTTTAACACGTTTAGGTAAAGTATGAGCTTGGAGATAATTCAGAAACTTCAGGAACAAGGCTTTCAAAAGAAAACTGTTAACGATGTGAAGTTTTTTTTGCCTTCGTTGAGCGCATTTGTGTTTATTGTTCAAACATTTTTAAACGGTGTTTTTTTTTCCTTTATCTTACCATTTAGAGGGAAGATAATAATTTTTTTTTGATTTCGTTCATCTTGAAAAACGAAAATATTTTTTTTTATATAAATCTAGTTGTAAACGAATTTTATTTATTGTTTTGTGGTTGTATATTTTGTTTACACTTTTATTACACTTGTTATTAGTTAAATGTAAAGGGTTTTAAAAGACTAATTCATGAGTATCTTGTCAATTTTTTTCTGTCAAATTCACAAAGTAACTGGTAACAAATCATTGGTTTATGAAACGAAGTCTTAAATATGCTTTCAGAGTCTTAATTGCATGGTAGCATTTTAGACTTTAATATTTCGACGCTATTGCGTAAAAGATGAAGAAAACATCTTATTTCAAATTATGAACACAATTACACAATATAAAAAGCCTTTAGATACAATTACCAACGGAAAATCATGCTACGAATTCAGACAATAAAGCGAATCAAAATTGCTTCAATTCCGTTTATTTTGTTCAGTAAAAGCAAAAATGAAGTGGATTGTTTAGATTTACGCAATTAAATTGAGCGTTGAAATATGTACTCAGTGGAAGCATAAAATCAGCCCTGTTAGTTGCGTTGGCGCAGCGGTCACAGTACTGACTGTTGCGCTGGCGGACGCGGGTTCGATCTCCGCTCACGACAAATATTTGTATTGGCCATATAGATGTTTGTCGTGGTCTGGGCGTTTGTACTTGTATATTGTGTGTGTTTCCGGACCCCCGAAGCAGGAGAAAAGCCTACTGGCGTCCGTTGAGTGTGAAGCGTTTATAGTTAGAGAAAGATTACGCAGTAGACATTTGATATATTTTCAAACGTTTAAGCTGTGTTATTATTCTTGTATAATACACTGGCTGTACCCTGCGCGCGTTGCTGCGCTTTTTTTTTTGGTCGTACCAACTCAGAAAGCTTTGTGGGCTGTGGTTTGTGGCACATCACCTTGCTGATCATGACATAATCAAATGCATAGTTTACGATTCTATAAAGGACATACAAACAAACATTCATTTTTATATATAAATGATTCAATGTTTATGATTCTGTTGCTTGATTTTGACACATTTATTTCTTATGCAAGCTCCTTTTAGTCAAGAGGCAAATCAGAAATTTGAAAAAAATTGCACAGATTATATACGTCATAATTGCTAGTTCTATTTATTTATGTATTTTACTAAATCAATGCAGTCATTGTATTAATCGTGATATTTTTATTTTGATTTAGTAGATTACCAAAATTGTCAAAATGAAAAACCAGTTATATACAATCGTTGCCGAATTTAGCTTTGGGGCTCCAGTAAGCATAAATTATCACAAATAAATGAAGGCGCTCAATCAATCTAATACGCACTTCTCTTAATAAGGAATCGAAGCCGGTATTCTGTTGCTTGGAGAATACCTATTTGGTACGCGTTCAAATTTGTAATAAAACTTCACCAATGAATTACAGAAAATCGAAACTGACAAATTCAATTTCGAATTAATTTAGTTAGGTTTGGAATTAAGTCTGCGATTCGTAATGGCAATAAAATTGAATGAACTTTTGTAAGAATTCAATTAAATTCGATGTCAATTGAGTTTTATTGTATTTTGTATTTGAATTGTCTCGTAATCGTCTATAAAACGATGTGCCCAAATATTTTATAGGTCGAGTAAAGGATAAATGTATCCATTGTTATTATATAAAAATATTGACTTACACTGCTTTTGTAATTGATTATTGTAAATAATAAATAATAGTATTTGCCTTCTCATTTGTTGAATTTTCTTAAATTACTTTCTCGATAAGCATTTCTTTTAAAATTACTTACCCTTGGTTTTCAAAATAATTGATTATATAAATTCAATTTTTTCATATAATACTTTATTTATTTAAAAACCAATCATATTTACGATCTTGTCAAATATATCTAATAATTTTGTCATTTAATTATTTTCACAATTTTTTTTCATCTCAAATAAATTAATTTCTGCGTATCATTTAAATTTGATTTTAGGATAATTAAGAAACATTTATTTTATTAACGAAGAACTAAAAGTTTTTAATTTAACCGTGAAGCTTTCAAGAGCTTGAATTATTATTTTAGTAATTTACAAATTAATTTTCCTTCTTACCCAGCGTCAAAATGAAATAATGTACTACTAAAATATTGTCTCTGTATATTTGCAGTCGTACGTATCATCATTACATATTATAAAAAAAAAGGCGCTTCCCGCTGTCTGTATGCTTAGGTATTTAAAACTACGCCACGGAATTTAATGCTATTTTCTTTACTAAATAGAGTGAGGAAGGTGTATATGTATAATACAATCATAATATAGTAGTGGAACACAAATAGTTTTAGAGGTTTCTAATGTTATCTCGTAAATAAATATATTTTACGTTGCAAATATTTATTTTATATTTAGTATCAGCATTGCACCCGTGCGAAGCCGCGACGAGTCGCTAGTAATAAAATAAAATTTTAATTTATTCTAAATTCTTTCATCATGATTACAAATAAAAAATAATGTGAGTAAAACACTTCAAATTTTATTAAGACAACTAGCTGTGCCCGCGACTTCGTCCGCGTGGAATTTAACAAAAAAAGTTATTGTTCAGTTCGCAGAGTTATAAAATAAATACGTTTCTAAAATAAAAGTAGCCTAAGTTACTCCTTATTACATCTGATATCTGCCAGTGAAAGTCCCGTCAGAACCGGTCCAGCCGTTTCAGAGATTAGCCAGAACAAACAGACACACAGACAGAAGAAAATTGTATAAAATGTCATTTCAGTATATGTATCGTGTATATTCATACACATTAATTGAAAAGTGGTTATTCTAATATTACAAACAGACACTTAAATTTTATTTATTTGTATAGATTATGTCTCGTGACATATAAAAAAAACTATTTATTTAAAAGTTACAAAGAAGTCATTGATTAAATCTTTGATCAAGTGATATAAAATTAAAAAGAATGTGAAAGAATACTTTAAAAACTGTTAAAAATATTGTTCTAATTAATTTTATACACCGGTTACACATATAGATATGACGTACAGTCTTGCCCTAAATATTTATTTATTTTATTTATTTATTTACTCTTTATTGTACACCACTATATGCAAATACAAAATAATAATAATACAGACAACTTAAGAATGTATAGTACAAGAGGCAGTCTTATGGCTAGTTAGCCATTTCTTCCAGACAACCCGACCGAATAACAAAATATTGATAATATTGATACAAAGAAAAAAAAATTATATCGCACGTAACGTTTATTACTATCACAGTGTGTTAGTTTAATACATTAATGTAAAAACATTAAATATATATAAATCTTATTCGAATTTGACTCTATTGGCTGCAACACAGTCTTTTACACGTTGATACCAGTTATCAATAGAACCACGCACTCTTTCTACGGGAAAATTCTTACTGCCAATCGTATGGATTATTTTAGGGACTCCAAATGATCATGGCATTTAGAGTAAGTGACACTCTCTAAAACTGACCATAAATCATAATCCGGCAAATTAAGATCGGGACTAGATGACGGCCAGGCTCCAGCTCTGATGAAGTTCGGAACGTTGGTTTCTAACTGGATCGAGCTTTATGACCCGGTGAAAACTAAGCCCCTTTTTTATCACCACTTGACTGATTTTATAAAGTCTCTGACATCTGTTCCAAAAGTTAAAAAATAAATTGTAAACATTTTTTTCCAGAACAAAATAATTTTGAACAAAATAATAATTTTCTTACTCCCTTTTGAATGACGAGATACTCCGCTTCTAACAGTTATGTCGTCCATTGTAAGCATTGACAAAGTGACAAAGGATTGAAGCATTTCGCGTTATTAGTCCAATATTTGAAAACAAAGGCTTCCTTCAAGATAAAGAAATTTATTTACTCCGAGTAACTGATGGAAGTGATTTCTGAATCATTTTCTTCAAGGTAAGTTTATTGCTTTACATTTATTTGTTTCCTTATTCATTTATAAAAAAAATACGGCTTACGTTGTGACTAAAGTTGTGACTAAATGTTTTAAATCTACATTTAAAAACTAAATTAAATTTGTTTAAGAAAATCGAATATAAATAAATACAGGAGTTTTATTTAACGTAAGAAATACTGCTAGCCATACTAATCCACACTTTACACTTACGCAACAAAATAAGCCTAAAGTAGCTACTACATGTGCTATTCCAACGGGGAGTGAGAAAGTTAACAATCGTGCAAAGGGATGTCTTGCTCATTATTAGCCAATCTTCTTTCCTTTATCGAGTGTTATCTGTCTTTTCATGTGTTCTCTTGAGAGATCTACACATCTAGAGAGTGGTCGAACTTTTGCATATTTCATTACCAAGTTATTTTATTAAAAACTAGCTCTGCCCGCGACTTCATCGACCGCGTGGAATTTAAATAATATTGTTCAGTTCGAAAAGTTACAAAACAAATAAAGTTCTAAAATAAAAGTAGCTTTAGATACTCCTTATTACATCAGCTATCTGCCAGTTGAAGATCCATTAAAATCGTCCAGCCGTTTCAGAGATTAGCCGGAACAAGCAGACAGACAGACAAAAATTGTAAAAAAATGTTATTTCGGTATATGTACCGTGTATACATCCATATGTATTTAGTTAAAAGCCGTTATTTTAATATTACAAACAAACACTCCAATTTTATTTATTTGTATAGATATTTTGTGGTTTTCGTTTCGTTTGGTCATTCCAATTCGAATGTTGTTGTAAATAAATAGAGAGGACTGAAACCTTAAAAGCAAAAACAACACTGAATATACAAATACGATTTTACCAGTAGAAGCGTTAATATATTTCATCACATCACATCAGCCTTTCGCAGTCCACTACTGCACATAGGCCTCCACAACAGGCGGGTTGATGACCGCAGGGGTTAATATATTTGTGATTTGTTAATTATATCTCCCTGATGACGTATGAGGACTACGTGTTGGCTTTGTGTTCAAAGCTACTGCCAGATTTACGGAGGGTTGCAAGTTCGACCCCAGCACATGAAAAATTTTGTATCGACCACACGTATGTATGTTGATAGATCTGGGCGTTTTTGATTCTGTTAATTGTGTTTTCTGACCCCTAACATAGAACTCACAGCGTACTGGAAATCGCTAAGTGAACGTTTTCAACAGTTTTCTTAGGTGTATATCATTTAGGATTTAATAGCTAGTTACTTGTTGATAGATTTGTTTGATAGAGACCTTTTCCAATAATGATAAAGAAGTTGGGAACTTCATATGTACAACTTAACTATGAAATGAAATAGCACTGTGTCATATCTAGAAAGACTTTTTTTCAAGAATTTTTGTCATAAAATTATATTTGTAAAAACAGAATATTACATTTTACACCAGGAGTTTCAAGTGAGTGTTGAGAGTGTTTTTCGTTACTGTGATTAAAATTGTTAATTCTTGAGACAGCCGGTTTATTGATGTATTTTATAGGCCATAAAAGATCACTCAACGATTTATTGGAGGGGGGAAGTGGTGATCATAAATTAAACATAAAAACATTGAAATTTACCTCCCGTACAATCACATATTGTATAAAATGTTATACCCTATAAAACAATGAAAATAAATTATACAGAAACTTAGTTTTTTTGTTCGTTCTTAAGCTAAGCTTCACCGATTAGCAAGCACGATTTTTAAAATATAGCCTATCTAATAAATAACAATATACGCCTGTTTGAGCTCAACTCACTCTGCCACTCAATAATAACGTAACTTTCTTCTTGTGAAATCATTCTAAAATTGGTACAGCGGGTTTGAGTTTATTACAAAGAAACAAAAAATCTAATCCCTTTCTTTACGCTATATATTTTATATTATATGTACTATTTTTATACTCGTATTACTTTTTTCATATTCATACTTACATACTGCTGTGTGGCTACGGCAGTAAAGAATTTAGACACCCCCTCTCTTCCCGTGGGTGTCGTAAGAGGCGACTAAGGAATAGCAAAGTTCCAATACCACCATGGAACTAGCGAAGCCGACCGATGGCGGGATAACCATCCAATTGCTGGCTTTGAAATACACAGGCCGAAGACGGGCAGCAGCGTCTTCGGTACGACAAGCTAGCTCTGCTGTCACCATCCCGCCTGCCCAGCGTAGTGACTATGAGCAACACACACTGAGTTCACGCCATTTTTGGCGCGAATTTGTGGAGGGATTTGTAATTCAAAACGTCGAGTGTAGAAGAAAACAGTGATACACTGTCCGTTATGAACACAGAAAGAGCTATAGAAAGAACAGAAACAAAATGTCGAATTCGCCGCACGAATTCTTGGTTATGAGAGTATATTGCTATGGACGGAGCCAGTTTTAATTAAGCTGTTTCGAATACAAATTTTGCCACAGTAAATTTATTATAACAAAAAAAGTCATTTTCGCGCTTCTACTATTACAACACTCTCTCCTATCCTTTTACAACGGGATTACCTTGAATTTTTGAAGTGAAAGTTCTTTAAGCGCATGAGGGATTTTTTTTACGGATGAAACGGTTCGCTTGAACGAAATCTAAAGCTTTAGATTTGTATAAATTTAAACGAGAATTAAAAATTAGTTTGCCAAAAAAGTTTCACTTCTGACATGTGTACTTTGTACGCACGCCCTTTTTTTTTAAATATTCTAACTTTTATTTTCTATAATCACTGTTTATATATTTAGATATTCGTTGACCATAATGCATAAATGCCTTTGTTTAACCACTTGTATTTTTAACGTAGACAAAAAAAGCAAACATCAACATCTGCAGTAACTTACAAATATTTACACGTCTCTGTCGTTAAAAATGTCCAAATATTTACATTATAAGACAAATTCAAAGGGAATCAAAATATAAAATAATTTAAGAACAATTTAATTTCACTCGTGGAGAACAATGAAAATTCCGTGAATTTTTAATTATACATCAAATTAAAAATAAAACTGTTTACCCGTTTCATCTTGTTTACTCCGCGCTATAAAAATGCGATTATATTGTTGTGTCTTTCTTGCACAAGATCAGTAAAGATATAGAAAGTGAAAAATTATTTCAGGCTATAGCAGTCCACTGCTGTGGAGCAACAAAGTATCAGTATCACTGTAATTTTAATTCCTTAAATGAAATTAAATGAAATATTTATTTCGCCATAAAAAAATATGAATTAATAAAATAAAAAATTACACCTTAACATTGGGTACATCACAAACATAAAATACCCAGTGTTATAAGCAACCTTAACTAAGTTCAAATATTTAAGTTACCCAAAATCCTAACGCCGAGACGTAGTACAATAAATAAAATAAAATAGTGTAGGCCGAAAGAAAATAAAATTGAAGAAAAAAAACTCTCGGTACTCTTTTAAAATTTAAAGCCATCAATCATCATCATTCAAAGCCACAAGACAAAAAAAAACGCAACAGTATGAATATGACATGATCAGAACGAACAGGACACATCGAATCGTGTGTGCGGAATGCCAAAAAGCACAATAAATTAATTACAAAAAAAATATATATCAAATTTACACAAGCGTTTTATTCAAAAAACCTTTTCATATTTAAAACAGGGTTGAAACCGAAATAAATAAACGTCGAAAATTAAAGTTCTTTCTTCATGAATTTGAATGGAGTTGTTAACGAAGTCCTTGCATGACAACTTTGGTATACAATGAAAGAAAGCAATATTTTTCTTGCTTTTTATATGCCGTTAATAATACATTAATATTTCATTTTCATCAAGATAAAGTTTTGCTTCTAATTTCCACCGAATTGTCGTTAGTCTTCATTAACAGTTGCTTTTAAAACGAAGTTCTGTGACTGCGTTTCCGACGCATATTACATTAATTTTAGGGGGAATTATGACGAATGGGTTTTAATTTATTTTTAAGTATTAGTTAAGTTTTTTTTTATATAAAAATATATATCCACAGGCTTATAATGCCCGTGCTTTTGGTATTCCAATTATTTGTTTGTTAATATCGATAACTTTGTACTTACACATGCAACTTTACATTTAGAGGACAAATTGACTTACTAAACTAAGCTTAGTATCTCTGAGTCCACCGACCAAAAATTTTAAGTTACGCTAACTAAAATTACTTATATATATATATATATATATATATATATATATATATATATTTTTTTTTTTTTTTTTTTTTTTTCATCTTACCGTGATCCGGGGGTAGAAGCTATATACATTTCTTTAAATTTTGTTTACATACTTTTACTATTATTATCTAAGTTTATATTTACACTTATATGCTAGTTATCATACATACTGGCCTACTGACAATATAGACTTAACAGTATTAGTTAAGTTCACTGAGATAGGTTATAGCAGGAAACATCCATCTTGAAATCTGGAGCAGCCTGACTGGGAAAGTAGCTCCTTACAGATGATCACAGCTAAATAACAATGATTTTAAGCAGTGTTTTGTTCCTATGGAGAGTAAAGTGACCAGGGCCTCTGGGGCTAGGGGTTAGGCATAAGGTCGGCAACACGATGCTTCTAGTGTTGCTGTCCATAGGCTACAGTAATCGCTTACCTTTAAAGCGTACCTTTTAACATCAGTACTACGTACAGAGTACGAAACCAATTTAATAATGTTTGATAACTAACTTTATTGTAAATCTTAAAGATTATTTCACTGTTACTGCTATTATTTAAAGTATTGACTTCATATTCGAATTTGCTAAAATCTTATTATTATGTATATAGTTCATTTTTTTATTCCATTTAAGCAGGCAGTCAATTGAGTTATAATAAATTTAATAAGTTTAAATCATGTATTTACTGTAACACCAGCTATGTCTAGCGCTTTTGCTTACGTTTTTATATAATCTATGGCCTTCCTCGGGAAATGGACGTTCTAAAACAACAATAAATTTTCGATCCGAACCAGTAGTTCCTGAGATTAGCGCTTTTGAACAAACAAACAAATTATTGTGTTCATCTTGCGTCTTCAAACTTAAGTTGTAATTTAAAAATTAGGTAGGTATAAAATTATCTAAGAAATAAGACACTCCTACGATCACGCCTTTTGTTTGAAACTTCAACGATATTCATAAGATTTTAAAGCCTCAATAAAGCACCCGCCTCGTAAATTATTCATATACTGTAACATTTACCACGCTAGTTAAAATATTAAATTTTTCATTTCTAATTTTTATATCAATTTAAATTTGGCTACATTTGTAGCAATAAAATATGACGATTTAAATATTTTTACCTTCGAAAAACAATTCGTTTTGAAACTAAGGTTTTCATTTATATACTACTATTTATTTATTTTTTTAATATGTACCGCTTTTTATGCTATATTAACGGTTTCTTAATTTGGGATTCAAAAGAAAAGTTAGGTTATTATGGTATGATCAACCGGATTGACGAAAATCTGATCGGATCTCGGGAATCCGGGGATCGGGAAATAATTTTATTAGCGAGACGGGTTACCCAGAACAACAAATTCAATCGCTTCAGCCTGTAATATCCCACTACTGGGCATAGGCCTCTTTCCCAATGTAGGAGAAGGATCAGAGCTTAATCTACTACGCTGCCCCAATGCGGGTTGGCGGATATATTCCCTACTATGGTAACGATCGCTATCAGGTGTACATGACAACAACTGGGACCGACGGCTTAACGTGCTCTCCGAGGCACGGTGGGGAGACCACTAGGACTACACAAACACCCAGCCACGGCAAACGCCTGTACGGCCAATACAAATGTTTGTCATGTGCGGGGATCGAACCCGCAACCGCCAGCGCAACAGGTACAATCCATGGCTGTGACCGCTGTGCCAACGCGGTGTCAACAAATACAAAGATTATATGTAACTTATCCAACCCCGAAGTCAAACTTATACAATCGGTTAATGCCTCAGGTCCATTTGTACGCAACAATATGCGCAGTCCAATTTGCGCAGTCACAAGTGTTACGCAATAAGTAGATACTTGCTTCATTGTACAAACAAAATCGTATTTCTGGTGTGAAAACCGCGGAAACCAAAAACCACAGACAAAATCATTGTTAATTTTTAAGACAGAAGCGGTTTTGGTTAATTCTAATTGCTCAACGTTTAAACTCGGAAGTTTAACTAAGTAAATGCAATGAGTAGTTTTAGGGAATATTTACAGATTATGAATTATATAATTCATATTTTTTCTTAGACCACATTAAATTTACAATATAATTTTACATAATTTTTTCTTTATTATTGAAAAATATTGTAAAATAGCTATGCCCGAGACTTCGTCCGCGAGGAATTTTAAAAAGTTTTTGTTCTGTTCAGTTATAAAATAAATAAATTTCTAAAATAAAGGCTGAAGAAAAAAAAGAGCTAAAGTTACTCTTTACTATATCAGCTATCTGCCAGTGAAAGTCCCGTTAAAATCGGTCCAGCCGTTCCAGTAATTAGCCGAACCAAAGAAACAGACAGACCAAAATTGTAAAAAATATTATTTTGGTGTGTGTACCGGGTATACATCCATATGCATTTAGTAAAAACGGTTATTTTAATATTACAAACAAACACTCGAATTTTATTTATTTGTAGAGATGAAATGACGTAAATTACTTCTCTGAGAATAATCAAATACATACCATAGTTTATAATAGTGATTTTATTACAAAATATTTTACTAAATCAAATTATACTGTTGTATAAAAAAGTACTCTAACAAAATAGACGATTTAAAATCTGTACAGAAACTAATTTCCTTAAGAAACAGAATCTAAAACATAATTTAAATTATTACCGTCCGGAGATACGCAAATACGAGGTAATTTAAATCTCCACGGCACAAAACAGCAGTAAATGCTATTTATTATTTCGTCACAGTACATAATCTCTTTAGTTCATTAAAACAAATCCTTTGAAATTTACTGAAACACTTGAAAGATAATCACTTGAGCCAACAATGACTAGATGACTAGATTGTCTGAGTTCTTCTTAAGTGTTAGTTCAAGCTCAAGTTCAAGCGTATCTTAGTGAAGCACGCGCTTCTTGATATATTTTGAGCTATTTTTTTTAAATTAGTTACAAGAAAGTTGTAGAATAATTTGAGATATGGAAGGTGGGAAGTAATTTTTTAGCTTGTTTACTTATCAAAATATTCCAGAACGTAAAAGTATGCAGGATTCTTATAAAAGCTCTTGGTATCGTTGGCGATAATTTGGTAAATGCCGATTGTCGTATTTGTATTCTAATATAACATATATTATAAAGCTCAAGTTTGCTTGCTTGTTTGTTTGTTTGCTTGAACGCGCTAATCTCAAGAACTACTGGTCCTCCACGCTAAGACCAATAGGAGCGGAGCAACAATGAAGAATGTTTCAAAATAACTATTCCATGCGGGCGAAGTCGCGGGCGGTAACTAGGTACTTATACTTCGAACCTGATAATTGTAATTAGTGGGTACTTACACGTATTTCTGATCTGGTTTTCTATACTTGTAAGTATAAGTACCTATCTATTATCACAGAGCTTACGAAGTTCCACCCTTCTCTCTTATACAGGAAAAGAAGAAGATTACCTAATATCATAAGAAGACAAAGTAATAAAAAAATAATTATTTTCTTAAACTATTAAGACGGAATAGAAAAATTAATCTTTAATAAAATTTAAATTTATAATCAGAGAAAACTTTTTTGATATTAAACATAATGCTAACCTAATTGCGAGAGAAATTCGAACCAGCACGAAATTTTGTTTAAACTTGTCCAAACTTGTCCTAACCGCAGAATATTATCTTATACTAACCTTAAGTTTTCCTGCATCCCAGAAGCACCGCTTCAAATTGCATATTTAAACTTTTCCTCCATTAGTGCACGAGCTAATTCCAACGTTGCAAAATAGTTTTAAAAGCAGCACATTTATGAAAGCGATTCTTGTAGTTTTGTAGTAATGTATTCTAATTGTGTTTATGTTTGTTGTTTTTGGTAAGTCTCAGTACATAAAGAAATTTACTTCGAAATTTTAACACAACTATATTTTATACTACTAGCAATACCTGTGCGAATAATTCGCACTAAATAAGTATAATAATTGTCAATTATGTTGACATTGAATTAAAGTCCTCATATATATAATTTTAATAATTATTAATTTACAAAAATAAAAGCAATAATAAAAGTTTTTGGTTGTGGATGCCGGTAGAACAAGCAATTATCTATAAAATAATATATAACCTGTAAGTATGTAATATATTACAGTTCTACGTTATTAATTCTTGCACTGTGTTCCCCGCTATATGACACTCTCTCTCATGACCATTGGTTGACTGGAAGAGATCTCTTCTAGAGAAGTCCACCTTTGCCATCAACTTTATGTATAATTTTTCTGTACATTATTTTTAGTGCAATAAAGTATATAATATAATTTATATGGAGTAATTGTCAGTTTTTTTTCTGCAAACATCTTAACCTTAGCGTATTAATATTTTTATGTCATACGGACGTTAAATATAGAAATACATATTATAAAAATAAAAAAAAATTAGCTTAGGATTGAAAATGTGCAATGAGTTCTATATTATTTGAAAAAAAAATTGACACCGCTTAAACATAGCCTTATACATATTGCAATTTTTTATTTTAAATTAAGAAGGTAGTATAAGGTCCAAACAATTTAAACCCGGGGTGGTTATAAACTTTGAATAAATCCACCATCTTAAGCTAGCGTATATATTATATCTTACTAATCGAATAAAAGATCTCATTCACGAACTAATTCCTGGAAACAGTTGTTATACAAAACGCACATCCACTAAAAATATAAAATATAAATTAATAATTTTATTCAAGATATTTACTGAATGAAAAGTTCTTAAATATTTTTTCATACTTACCATTTAACGTTGGAGATATATGGCGTCGTCTAAATAAGTCACTGAGACTTAATTGAAGAGCATTAAAAAATAAACTTTATGTATACATAATAGGAGCCAAAATTCGATATACTGGCGAAGAAATGTCTCATATCGTAAAAGGGAAATTAGATTTTCCATTACATTTGAATTATATTTGTTCAAATACGCTGATCTCAGGAGTTATCAGGACGGTTAAGAAAAGTTATTTTTGTATTTGATGGCAAGAGCATGTTGGAAGATTATAAATAAAATCGAGCTTAATCAGATTATTGTGAAACTCACGTTGGTCACCCTAAGAAATAAATAGTTGGTCAAAAATTATGATTAATTTGATTGAATAATAGGATTCTCAAAAAATGTAAATAGGTACTCTTATAACTCAACTGTTCATATCTATTTCAGTACAATTATTAACTGAAAAAATGTAAATTTTATAAATAGCTAGCTGACTCGGCAAACGTTGACTTGCCGCTAAACGCTATTTAAAAATAAGGGTTGGTGGTAGAAGGATGAAAATTTAGGGTTATATGTATTTTTCAACGCCAAATCATAATAAAATAAAAAAAAAATAATTTATCTAAAAACTAAAAAAAAAATCATTGGTGTGGAGACTACCCTTAACATTTAAGGGGATAAAAATAGATGTTGTTCGATTTTCAGACCTACCCAATATGCAGACAAAATTTCATGAGAATCGGTCAAGCCGTTTCGGAGGAGTTTAACTACAAACACCGCGACACGAGTATTTTATATATTAGATTACGGATATATTTTATTTTAAAAATATTATTTTTCAATATAATCACTAAATTATAAATAAATAAATAATAAATAAATAAATAAATATTTACACAATACACACACGGTCGTCCGTACCTAAAGTAAGCAACTTAATGCTTGTGTTATAGGTAACAGCCGACTGGTATATATAATTTTGTTTTTCGATAAACATACTTATAAATAATACATATATAAATATATAAATAAATATTTATATTACACCCAGACTCGGGGTGGGAATCGAACCCACAACCCTCGGAGCAGAAAGCAGGGTCACTACAAACTGCGCCAACGGGCTAGTCGAATTATATTGATCTATAACTTGTCCGTATAAATCTCTGTCAGAGTTTCATTATATTCTCTAATAATCACAATTATTAAACGAATAAAATTTATAATAAATTAAAGAAAAAATAAGAACCCTGATAGGGCCAAATTTCTTATCAAACATTGTTTTACTTTAGACGTCGTAAGTAAGTAATACACAATCAATCTTATTGTCAGCTTTATGTTATGAATAATCCCATTTAAACCACAAAGGTCTAATTCAACATTTACCTCTATTTACATTTCAAATGTGTCCTTTCTCTTAATTATAGTGTAGCCACAAACATACAAAAGGGTCGACGGTATGTATGTATAGGTATATGGGACAATCCAATAACTTCCTCGATTTCCTCTGCTTTACGTTTGTACATAATAAAGCGGCACGTAATTGTGCGTGTGTAATCTATGTTAAAATTGTTTCAGTATCAAGTTCAAAGCCATATATACAAAGAATTGGCGGTGACTTTCCTCGCGTTTAAATTAGAAAGATATAATAACTAAAGTCTAAATAATATCTGGTGCGTTCTATAAAAATAAATAAAACTCATCTTATAATTTTACTATTTAATTAGATTCAGAAACATTTTTTTAAACTCTTCCAAACGTGTTTATTTGTGATGAAAAGCTTTTATCTTTACAATCAAATGATGGTATTAATTATAATATTATTGGCCTTATTACGTCTATTGCAGACGATTTAGACAGTTTCAGACAGACACTGTGTCACCTAGGACACTCTTCAGGAAAACGCAGAGTTGCCTAAGATCTGCGCCACTTTCTCGACCTCACTGGCCTACAGGAACGACGAGTCGATACGTGTGGAGCCAGTTCGGCTGCAGGGGTCTTTCGCATTTTAGAGCTATGCCACGAATGCTTGACAGATACCCCATTCCGGGTTTCAAATGAAGTTTCCTTTCTCCAGGACCCTGATGATTTTATGCCAGGTTTATCCCTCGGTCACCTTTTACGACCCCCTCGGAAAGAAAGGGGGTGGTGCTATTCTAATCGGCCAACACCACACGGCATAATTATGTCAGAAATAATATATACCGTATAATATTATACCGTAATTTTCTATTGTATTATTAAAGTATCATCAAAAAGCATTAAAAACAAAGATTTTATTTTATAAAATCTTTGTTGTTATTTGTTTAGACAAAAAAAAAGAAATTTTCGACAACTTTCAAAAAATATTTATATAAAAATATACAAAAAGTTTATATATATTTATATAATACTTGATTCAGTAATCAATAAAAATGTTCAAAAGCTAAAATATTGAATCTGAGTGAGTTTAAAATAGTTTGGATCGGACCGCCACTCTGCTGTTGACCTGATGAACTATGTATATCGCTTTTAACTCTAGGGCGAGTGGCAGTTAAGCGTTCCTCAAAGACCTACTACTTTGATAAGCTAAGTATCAATGCCTTCGAACCTTTTATGTTTTGTGTCGACTTTGTAACGATTCGTTTCAAAATAAATATGAAGCATAATTATGATATATATATGAAATAAATATGATGATACTTTAGTTAGAAAAACTGTAAAATACTTTCCTTAGGGTAACTCTAAGCTGTGTTTAGAAGTCCACTGCTGGACGTAAGCCTCTGATGTTCGGCGCTCCATCCAGTCTTGTACCCTCTGAATCCAGCAGCTTCCCACAGTCTCCTTAAGGTCGCCAGTACACCTGGTTGAAGGGTGGCCTGTGCTCCTTTTGCCGAGACAAGGTCGCTATTCTAGAATCCGTATATGGCCTCCCCATTGCCACTTTTGCTTGCAGATTTTGAGGGCTATTTCGATGATCTTCATTAGTCTACGGATTTCATAATTTCGGATTCTGTCGCGTAGAGAGACATTAAACATAGCTCTCTCCATCACTCACTGAGCGACTTTGAGCCTATGGAAAAGGCTAACGGTAAAAGACCACGTTTCAGCATCACTGGCAATACTCACTGTTCAAACACTTGACTTCAGACACTGAGGTATACTGGACGAGAAGATTCTTTGTAATTTTCCTAACGCTGCCCAACTGAATTGGATTCTATGAGTTACTTCTCTCTCGTATTTGGAAAAATTAATATTTGTTGATAGATAGATATAAATTCAAGGCAGAACACAGTCATTCCGATTCTAGGCGTAATACATACACGCACACACATCCACGTACACTCAATACTATATGTGTGTTGTTACCTAAAACACAGACATTAATATTATCTTAGAAACAGACGACGGTGTGTGTTTATTAAACATGGTTGTTTATATTTGTGTATGACATCCCTAAATATGAAATTTTAAAAAGTTCTCGTAACACGAATATGTAATCTTTTTACACTTTTCAGTCGAAAAAAATATTCTCGCTAAGGCTTAAATCATGAAATTCAAATTTTAAAAATATTTTAAGTAACTTCGAGTGTGCCGTAAAAATTCACTTTACGCCGCTTAAATTAATAAAGAGCTTCAGAATTATGAAATGGAGGTGCCGAAAGGGATTTTATTAAAATAAAATTCAACATCTGTTTTATAAAAAATGAAGTTATAAATTTCAAAAAATTATTATTTGAAATTCAACTCAGGTTTTGCGCAAGCACTAGTTGCTGGTTAGTGGTTTAATTTTAATGAAAAAGGAGAAAATTTTAATCGTTATTTGAAATGAATTTTTTTAATAATTGCATTTTACTAATATTAAATGTTTTGTTACTTTATGTGATTTTATCTTAATTAAATTTATATTTAATCTAAATCCTAAATTAATTTTACTAATTATAAATTCCATAGACCGTGTGGCAGGAAATGATATGAAACCTAAAATAATATTCAAAGACCCTTTCTAAAATATTAGACTTTGTTAATGGTTGATAAAAGGAATGATATTATACTAACGTTGCTGAAAGGCTTGCTTATTAAAGAACATAAATAGCGCCATATTACGTGGAATGTAATTAATCTGTCTGGGTCAGTGCCGTTGTATGGACTAGTAAATGTCAAAAAATATTATTTAATTACAATAACAGGAATTTATACAACCTTTATTGTGAGACTATAAAAATATTGGGTTGCGGGTTCGATTCCCGCCTGAGTCTGGTTGTAATATTTGTATTATATATTTATATAAAATCTTCGTGCTGTGTGGCTACGGCACTAAAGAATTTAGCCACCCCCTCTCTTCCCGTGGGTGTCGTAAGAGGCGACTAAGGGATAACAAGGTTCCACAACCATCTTGGAACTTAAGAAGCCGACCGATGGCGGGATAGCCATCCAACTGCTGGCTTTGAAATACACAGGCCGAAGACGGGCAGCAGCGTCTTTGGTGCGACAAAGCCAGTACTGCGGTCACCAACCCGCCTGCCCAGCGTGGTGACTATGGGCAAAACACATGAGTTCACGTTATTTTTGACGTAAACTTGTGGAGGCCTGTGTCCAGCAGTGGACTGTATAGGCTGTAATGATGATGATGATGATATGTATTATTTCTATGTATATTTATAAAAAAAATTATTACAGTCGGCTGTTACCCTCAACACAACCATTCAGTTGCTTACCACAGGAACAGACGACCGAGTGTGTATGTTATAAGATATTTATTCATTTATAATATCCGAGTCGCCTTCACTTTCCGGTAAAAACAGCTCACCCGTGTCGATTACACTATTTTCTAAAATAAACGATAGTATTACATCTTCATTTATACGACGAGTCTGACTGAGAAGAGCCATGAAAACAAATTCGCATTAAAGTAATGAAAAAAAAAATAGATAAAGTTTTATGTATGTAGAAATAGTCATATCATACTTAACCTTTAGACTACGTCCCGAACTACGTAGGGCTTGTGACGCCCGGGCGAACTTTACCGGCGTTCGTCCGCTGTTCCCGCCACGCGACTGCTATAGCACTGTTACTGTGCGCATTGATAACATCCCAACTACAGCTATATGGTGTTTCGAGATGTTTGTACCACCGTTAAATATTATTTTGTTTTGCTGAGGTATACTAAGCCCCACGTTGCGTACGGAGGGTTAAATATAAAGTTTGATTACGCTTCAGCCTGTAATATCCCACTACTGGCCATAGGCCTCTTTCCCCATGTCGGAGAAGGATCAGAGCTTAATCCACCACGTTGCTCCAATGCGGGTTGGCGGATATATTCCCTACTATGAGTAACGATCGCTATCAGAAGTACATGATAACAACCGGGACCGACGGCTTAACGTGCTCTCCGAGGCACGGTGGGGAGACCCACAAAGACTGCACAAACACCCAGACCACGTCAAACACCAGTATGGCCAATACAAATGTTTGTCATGGGCGGGGATCGAACCCGCAACCGCCAGTGCAACAGGTACAATCCATGGCTGTAACCGTTGCGCCAATGCGGCGTCAAAGTTTGATTAATTATGTTAAATAAACTAATTTCATTTTTATCAACATCTCATTTTACAGTTACATACTTCATTATTTCTATTTCTTTTTCTTACCTTCACGATAATGCACAACGGTGCTCTTGCAATTATCATAATTATTGGAATTGTCTTATTAGCAGTCCATTAAACGTTAACTTAATTTATTAATTCATGTGGATTAATGGCTTTCAACGTTAAGTTAATATTATCACTTGAAATATTAAGTCAGTCCATTTAATTTAAGATATTGTTTTTATTATAAAACTTTATATAAATGACACGAAAGCTTACATAATCAGATCATTCAATTTTTATCCTGGAATTAGGATACAAGCCCCAAGACACATTATACGTAAAAGTTTTTAAGCGTTCATGGCGTTCTGTACTTATTTTATTTTGAATTATACATACTATCATTAGACGCCGCGTTGGCGCAGTGGTCACAGCACTGGGTTATGGCTGTTGCACTGGCGGTTTCGGGTTCGATCCCCGCACATGACAGACATTTGCATAGGCAATACAGATATTTGCCGTGGTATTGGACTGGAATAGTAGTAGTAGGGAATATATCCGCCAACCTGCTTTGGACTAGCGGGGTGGATCAAGATCTGATCCGTCTCCTACATGGGACAAGAGGCCTATGCCCAACAGTGGGATATTACACGCTGAAGCTTAATACATACTCGTACTATCATACAAACTGTAATACCAAAGAGGTGTGTGAATCTGTCGATGAGAATAGCTCGTTTTCTCAAATGTAGTTTGCAAGGTAGATGATATTCATGAATAGGAAACTTCTAACGCCATAATATTTCATCATCTTCTTCACATCCGCTATCGGATATCTACTGCTGAACGTAGGCTTCCCCCATCGACCTTCAGAACTGCTGGAGATTCTTCTTAGAGTTCTGCCAACGCTGCCTTTACTATTGTACGATCTTGATTCGCCAACCTTGCTGTTCCATAACGTTGCATGACCTGCCCACTCACGTATCCGTTTAAACTACTCTGAGATATAGCGGCAACCCTTGTTAGTGTGAATCTCACAGAAAAACACCAAGAATAACCAACCCTCTCTATTGCTCGCCGTGCGATTATGATCTTAGTCAGAGCCATATTGTTTTCTCCGTCACATAATAATAAATCATAATATCTTTCGTTGGCATTGTTATCACGCAATTCAAAATCAAATACTCGAAGCAAACACGGATATACCTATAGCTTGATAAATTAGAAATCGTTCCAACAGTGAAGCAAATTTGTTATGGTTATGTTTATTTTAATCTTTTGTTGAAGCTTTTTGTACTTCGTGTGTTTATTTTCTTCAATCATTTTCGTGTTTAATTTTAAATTTAATTTTACAGCAAATTTATTGTCTATGTTCTTTTGCATAAACGACGAAGTAATGAAATTACAATGAAGTTGTCACAGAGAATTTTTTGTTTGAGTTTTTTATTTATTTAATACGGCTATCTTTTTTTGAATTGAAATATTTCAAGTGATTATTTTTATTTAATGATAAAACGAATACAAAACAAAATTTAGTATTGTTAAGAGTTTCTATTAAATGTTTATTAGATAGACGATTTAATAATAATGACTTTTAATAAATCATTTTCACAAGGTCACACTTAATAACATTTTAGTCGATAATTAATTTCAGAATTAAGTTGGTGATAGCATCAAAATAAAACAATAATTTCAATAGATTGTGACTAAAAATATATTTTTTAATTAGATTTTCAAACGAAACTAAGAAAAAATAATAAACAATTTTTTCTTATCTTGAAATAACCGACAGTTCTCATAAGCGAGATATTGATCAACTAACTACAACGTCAAAGAAAAGGCAACATATCACGTTATTTTACGATATTTTAATCGGGTATCGCTTGCATGTCGCATGCGAGAATAAAAATTGTATCCGTCACGCAGATTCGACGAATTTCGTCGAGATGCGATTACCTATATATAAGATAGTTTATAACCTACACGGAATTATAGAAATGGACGGGCTTCTAATAAGGGCAGGCATTATTTTCCAAATTTTCATAATAAACCTTTTTATTTATCAATTAATATTTAAGCTACCTTTTGCCTGCAACTTCAACCGATTTGTTCATTTGTACATTTTGATATCATTCAATAATTCTGTGTATGCTACGTTATCTAAAGAATCTATTCATTTATAAAAAAATCGGCCAAGTGCGAATCAGACTCGCGTACGAAGGGTTCCGTACCATTAACTAAACTAAATATAAGTAAATTTTCTGTAAAATTGTAATTGTTGAATAAAACTAAATATTTTGTGAATATTTCAAGCGCTTTACCTGGTGCTGATTTTAACATCGGGCAAAAAGCGGTAAAAAATCACTTTTGTTGTATGAGAGCCTCCCCCCCCTTAATTTTTCTTTTTAGTATAATTTTATTATTTATTAATAAAGAAAATATTACATTAAGTATTTTGTAAATATTTCAAGTGCCTGCCTGTTACCATTTGTTGATATCGAGCAAAAATAGCCAAAAAATGGCGTTTTTGTATGGGAGCACCCCTTAAATATTTATTTTATTTTTAGTATTTCTAAACCTAAAAAACAAGGTTGGCAAACAAGCGTACGGCTCACTTGGTAGGCCATTATCGTAGCTTATAGACACATGTAACACCAAAAGCATCGCAAGCGCGTTGCCGATCCTACCCCCAATCTCTTCCAGGAGCTCTGGCCAAGATGACCACTCACCGCAGGTACACAAAACTGATTGAACTTGATTGTATTGTTTAGCTGTGATCTTCTGTAAGGTCGAAATACTTCCCCAGTCGCACTGCTCCAGATTTTGAGCAGGCTTTTTACTGTCTCTGTGTCTGTTGTACAACCTACCTCAGTTGATATTACATAATTTTAATAACAAGTTTCCGTATTTATGTCACCTATATAGGATGTTGTAAATCTTTTTATGCCGTTAAAATATTTGTTTCTTTAATTAAATTGTAGAATATACTCGTAACTACTACATTTCAAGTAATTTTGATAGTAAACCATTTGGTATATGAAATTCAACATCTTTTTTTACTCCTTTAGGGGATGCGCATGCGAAGAAATCTTTAAACACATGAGTGTCATTTTATTTATATATATTTAGTGACTTAATACCACTTTTTATTTATTTCAAACTAAAAATGACGAAATTTTATCTAATTTCTTAAATCCTATTTCACCCTTTTGAAAATGAATTTTTAAAACTTTTTTGTAATAAAGAAAAATTTTGAAGAACTACTTAAATATGGTAAAATTCTACTTTTAGTAAAAAGTCATATGATCTCAAAATTTCAAATATTCAATTTTATTTCAAAATTTCATTAATTCATTGGTGGTACCTTCACGAGACTACTATGCAATTGCCATGACCGTATTGTTTAATTATTATGAACATACATAAAAAAATGCTATAATAATACTATGCTATGCTGTATGGCTACGGCATCAGAGAATATAGCCATCCCCTCTCTTCCCGTGGGTGTCGTAAGAGGCGACTAAGGGATACCATAGTTCTACTACCACCTTGGAACTAATAAAGCGACGAGCGGTATAACCATCTAACTGCTGGCTTTGAAATACACAGGTCGAAGACGGGCAGTAGCGTCTTCGGTGAGACAAAGCCAGCCTTGACTATGGGCAAAACACATGAGTAACTTGTGGAGGCCTATGTCCAGCAGTGGACTGCAATAGGCTGAAATTATGACATAAAAATGCGGGTTTTGTAAAACCACACACTATGTACAAATGAATAATATTAGTACTAACAGGAATATTGATTAGAGTAGATAAAGAACATTTCTTTATGTTTGTAATAGGTAATAGTGACCTTTGAAATAGTTTTTAGTTCTACTATACGTAGAATAGTAGTACTAGGAGAATAATAAAAAATCTTTTTTTATTTATCAGAGAGGCCTATCCTTTACGACTTTGAAAGCTTTTTGGTAATAAACGGGGGCGTTAAATTCTAAGAGAAAGCAATTTGATTTAAATACCTTTGCATATAATACCTTAAACATTAATTAAACTCTAAAATAACCCCTAAAAGGTAATTCAAAACGTCAGGTTTTCATTCCAGGCGAGCGATCACAGACAACTTAAAATATTTAATTAACACTATTTCTGAGAAAATGTAGCCTTCTTGGACTATTTAATGAATGGCAGAGTATCTTATCACTGTATTTTGGTTTATCTATATATATTAATACGTGAAGCAAAAACTTTGTACCCCTTTTTACGAAAATTGCGCGGACGAAGGAGTATGAAATTTCGCAGACTTATAAATTATATGGAGTAGGAATGCAGAATGCTAATATTTCTTTAAAATTATGCATAATCATATATTAAATAAACCAAAAAAAAACATCACTCACACTACCGTGTATTTGACACACACACACGCACATCTCTTTTATTGATTGTCAAAGTGTAGTCAACATGAAAATTCAAAAAAAAAGGTTCTTTATTTTCATAATTTTTTGGTTTTCTTTAATATAAATTTTTATTTATAGTCGAATTTCGATCTCTGTGTGACCACTAGTAGCTTTAATTTTGTCAATTTGATAAACAAACTTTAAGTAATCCATATTATTGATTTTATTAATGGATTGATGGCTTTCAGTTGCATATTACTTTACAAATTGTATCGCTAAAAATATATTAAATAAATCTATATAGACAGAGACATAGAAAAGAGAAAGAAAGAGAGAGTAAAAAGACATTACAATATAACAAATTGTAAAGTGTGGTCGAGAATCCTATTTAATTAGATTTTGCAGTCACTTTAAAAATTTAAGTTCTATCGCTAAAGCTATCACAAACTCAATTGAACATTACAAATAGGCAAGTGACAAAATTTGTAATGTATTATATGATCTATTAATTAAATATTAAATCTAAATTTTTTCATAAAAAAAAATGAGCACAAAAATGTCGGAATTTGTATATTTCGTGGTACTATGTTTTATTTATTTTATTTATTTATACTTTATTGTACGCCATAACTACATTTAAAACATTAAACACATTTAAAGACATTTACATTTAGCCATTTCTTCCAGACAATCCAATATTTTTTTAGTCAGAGCATCCTTTTTTATTTTTAACCGACTTCCAAAAAAGGAGGAGGTTCTCAATTTGACTGAATTTTTTTATGTATGTTACATCAGAACTTTTGCCAAGTGGACCGATTTGGACAATTTCTTTTAATCGAAAGCTGGTATATGTCAATTGGTCCCATTTAAATTTATTTGAGATCTAACAACTACTTTTCGAGTTATATCTAATAATGTGTTTTTACTTGACGCTTTTTTCGTCGATCTACGTTGTATATACTACATAACTTTTTACTGGATGTACCGATTTTGATAATTCTTTCTTTGTTGGAAAGGAGATATCCCTAGTTTTGTACCATGATAAGGCAACCAGGATTTGATGATGGGATCCCAGAGAAATCGAGGGAAACTCTCGAAAATCCGCATAACTTTTTATTGGGTGTACCGATTTTGATAATTTTTAATTTAATCAAAAGCTGATGTTTATCATGTGGTCACATTTAAATTTTATCGAGATCTGATAACTACGTTTTGAGTAATCTTTGATAACGCGTAGTTACTTGACTATTTTTTCGTCGATCTACGTTGTATTACTTGTCGATGTAATTGAAGTCGGTTTTTTTTACGTTTGCCTGCAAACACAATTATAAAATTTATCCTATATGAGACTTAACCTCGTTTCCTGCATAATTTTATAATTTGGCTCAATACAGTTAAGTCAATCAAGCTCAACAGGGTAAGTTAGATGTTATCCGATAGTTTAAGCCTAAAAGCCTAATGGTCAAATGCGTCAGGTGTTCATAATCACAATAGCCCCAGTAAATTGTTCTCGGTTTTAGATTCCAAACGAGTTGAGTCCGTAATCGACTAACAAACGATGATACTGCTGCCTATAAGGTTAGTTTAAAGTTTCCTACAGTTTCATTTGAATATAATAATAATATACAGGAAATAATACTAAAATATATTAAAAATAATCAAATAATACTTAATAACGACTTTTCAATGAAATTTTCAATTCTCCCTGTGTGGCTACGGCACTAAAGAATTTAGCCACCCCCTCTCTTCCCGTGGGTGTCGTAAGAGGCGACTAAGGGATAACACAGTTCCACTACCGCCCTGGAACTTATAAAGCCGACCGATGGCAGGATAACCATCCAACTGCTGGCTTTGAAATACACAGGCCGAATACGGGCAGCAGCGTCTTCGGTGTGACAAAGCAAGCTGCGGTCACCAACCCGCTTGCCCAGCGTGGTGACTATGGGCAAAACACATGAGTTCGCGCTATTTTTAGCGTTAAACTTGTGGAGGCTTGTTGTCAGTGGACTATGATAGGCTGAAATGATGATGATGATGATGATGATGAATGAAATTTTGGTGTTAATTTAGACTGTTATATTTCAGAAACGTGTGGTAAATTATTTAATACAGCTTACATATACACGAATTTCATTTGAGAATAATTATAATTATAACCCACAACTACTTATAGTATTGATTGCTTGTAATCTTCTGTAAATTTAAGGCATTCTTAGTTAGACTTAGGCGGAAAAGAGAGTCGCCATTAATTGGCTTTTCGTTTAGAAGACGGTATTATTTAGCATCAGCAGCTTATTTTTATAACACGATATTTTTACTTAGATTTTCCTTTAAATAGTATGAAATAATGGGAAATATTGTAGCCAAGCTAAAACGTTTAAGTGGCTTTCGATGTATTTCAATCTGTCATTTAGAATATTTTACGATTAAAGTTTCGTACAATATAACTTTTAACTTTTAGGCTTTTAACATTATAAAGCAAATTAAAAATAAGATATACCAAATATATGTGAAATATATAATTCATTTGACCATGTAAAGATTTTTTATTTAAAAGTAGCTATGCCCGCGACTTCGCTCGCGTGGAATTTAACAAAACAGTTATTGTTCAGTTCACAGAGTTATAAAAATTCTGAATGATAAATAAAAAAGTATCTTAAGTTACTCCTTATTACATCAGCTACCTGTCAGTGAAAGTCCAATCAAATCCGTCAAAATCGGTCTAGCCATTTCAGAGATTAGCCGGAACAAACAGACAGATAGACAGACGGACAAAAATTTAAAAAAATGAATTTAGTAAAAAGCGGTTATTTACAATGCTTTTTGCTATACATATTTTATACTTGTTCCACAATCTTTCAAGGACTCTTGTATTATTTAGGTCACGTACATTCACTTATAGAAACGTGTCCAGAGTTAAAGGGGGCTTTATTAAAAACATCGATCACTCGTAGTGTTCGCAGGGTATTGAAGAGAGGTATTAATGCAAATTATTTAACTATGTAGAGCTTAGTATGTTCTATTTCAGGTTTAATTGGTAATATACACCTTATTGCATTTATTGGGGTCAGGTACAGCTTATATATCTTGTTCAAAATATAGAGCATCCCGACTGGGTAAGTATATCAATATTACAGAAGGTCAAGTTAAAATACTGCTATCAAGTGTGTTCCTATGATGAGTAAGGCAGCCAGAGCCCCTGTACAGGAAATAATAAATAAATAAATAAAAATAAATATTTTATAACGTGCACATATGATCGTCTGTCCATAATAACATAATGCTTGTGTTATTAGTAACAACCGACTATTATAGTATTTCAATATAAATAAAAATGACTGTTGCTAAGCACATAACTCGAGAATGGCTTGACCAATTCGGCTAATTTATTATTTCTTATGTTCCTTAAGGCTCACGGAAGGTGTTAACACTAAAAAAAAAATTCAAGCTATTAACTTTTGACAGAACGGGTCTGTCCGGGCAATTTTTTAATAACTATACATAGTAATAAAACATATCTTTTTATACACAGTAGCAGTATAAAAATCAAAATAAAATAAAAAGGTATACATATTTTGCAAATAAAACAAAATTCTTACTTCTATCGAGGTTGATTTTCAAAACATATTTTGTCAAACATAAAGTTTTAAGAGTATGAAAGGATTAATTTAACTTAACAATAGCTTTAATTAAAACTCAGGCAGCTGATCAATATCGCTTTGTATCGTTTAATCATTTCTTACCAGACCCTTTTCAGAACTTTGGCTATTAAAAATTATTACATTAATTAATTATATATTTACTTGTTAAAATATTTTATTATGTATTATTTATTTATTACAGATATCTGGGGGCACGGTAGACGAGTCAAAAAAAAATCATACATATTTAAGAACCATAAAAATTCTCTACACATTCTTACCAAAGTTAAAGTTAAAACAGGAAAACCTTCGATTTTTTTTATCCTGAAACAAACGAATTTTTTTCATATATTCGTATAACACTTCGCGAAATAAAACACAAATGTATAATTTATACATGTGATGTGTAATGTATGTTATGTATTATATACTTTTTTATACAATCGAAAGATATTATTCTTAGGTCAATAAGATATAAAAAGCATGCCTGTGGCCTACTTAAAAATATTTTTATTCCTCAAACTGGTGAGTTAGCGATTGAAACCAGAGACTAATAATAATCATGATATACCTTTTTAAAATCCTTGTATTGTGCCCTTCAATTTGATACCCATATTGTAGTATTCGAGAAAAAAAAATTTTTCATTAGCTACAATGGCTTCGCGCAGCCGCCATGTTTGTTTTTTTTTTAATGTCACCTATCTAAGAACACTTGGGCAGCTAAGACGAACCTAACGATACCTCAATTATGTAAATCCGTTCAGTGGTTCTGGAAATATGAGGTAGTAAAGAATATTACATACATACATACAAGATACGCGTGAAAAACATAACCCTTCCTTGGCAGTTGGGTAAAAAACAATATCCAAACTATAAAGAAGGTTATAAGGATAAGGATATGTCGTAGCATTAGTAAAGGCGTTTTTTAGTTTTGAGGTGTAACGAGCGTACATCTCTATTTTCCAATAAATTAAAATTGAATTTAGTAAGTTGTTTAATTTAAATATTTCTCAACATAATACATAATTATGTGATATTTGTAAATTTACACTGTATATCGAAATGCTATATTATTTTCAACACACATTTCAATGAACAACGATCACAAGAACAATGTCAATTACGCCTAATTATCTTTTAATTGGATTTGGGCCGCTCTCGCGAGTTGCGGTTGGCGTTGTAATTATTGCAACTTATCAAGTTTTGCTCTAATAATATTACACATTAATTATACGGAGAGCTTTGAACTTTGTTAGAATTAGTTTACTTCTAAAATATGGCTTAATTTTATTTAGGCGTATACGTTTTTGTAACAAAATTTTAACAAATAATTTCAGCTATTATTTATTTGAACATTATCTAATTGAAATGCCAGCAAAATCACAATTCCTTTTTTATGCGACAGGGCTCCCATATTTATTAATGGTCGATGAAAGAGAAGGAGATGGTTCTTTACACGATTGTATTTTTTTTATGTTTAACTTCTTAATTTTTACTGAATGTAGTAATTTAATTATACTTTTTTTATTCTAAAGCTGGTGAGTCGGTCCTGTTTAAAAGTAAGCACGTGACGATTATTTTTTCAGTTATCTCTAGCAATTAGTATTATATTCGTTCCTGTAATTTGTGATTTTTTTAACAAATATTATTTTAACAAAAGTTTAATAAATACGATATATTTATATATCTATACAAAAATAAAATAAAATTGGAGTATCAACAACAAATACACGGTAAATATACCAAAACAACATTTTTTTACAATTTTTGTCTGTCTGTCTGTCTGCCTGTCTGTTTGTTCTGGCTAATCTCTGAAATGGTTCGGCCAATTTCGACGGAGCTTTCACTGGTAGATAGCTGACGTAATAAGGAGTAACTTAGGCTTTGATTTTAGAAATTTATTTTATAACTCTGCGAACTGAACAATAACTTTTTTGTTAGATTCTAACCGGATGAAGTCGCGAGCACAGCTAGTGGTTAATATTAGAATTAGTTACTATCAGGGAAGGTAAATCCATTTTTCTGGGAGTACTAGAACATTTTTAAAATCGTAATGTAAAACATTCTAAAATGTTTGACGCTTTAGCCTGTAATATCCCACTTCTGGGCATAGGCCTCTTTCCCCATATAGGAGAAGGATCAGAGCTTAATCCACCACGCTGCTCCAATGCGGGTTGGCGGATATATTCCCTACTATGAGTAATGATCGCTATCAGGTGTACATGATAACAATCGGGACCGACAGCTTAACGTGCTCTCCGAGGCACGATGGGGAGACCCACAAGGACTGCACAAACACCCGTCCATGGTAAGCACCTGTATGGCCAATACAAATGTTTGTCATGTGCGGGGATCGAACCCGCAACCGCCAGCGCAACATGTACCTGTTGCGTATGTATCCATGGCCGTGACCGTTGTCGCGCCAACGCGGCGTCAAAATGTTTGATTATACATAGATTAAATTTACATTTCTTCTTATCATAAATAAATTTTGTAGCTAACGTGAATTCTACAAATGAGGTCGGAAAGTTTCCAAATCGAGGTTAAGGAATTTTGATTAAACCGTTTTCAAATGGAATTTTTAGCTCTGGTATACGTTTGTGTAATTAGATCCGTAGAGTGAAATTACGAAGCAAATGCCTCGAGGTTTAAGAGATAACTCTCCTAGAATTGGAAAATGTTGTTATAAATCTAACATAATTTGAACATTTTTTATACGAAAGTGGCAAAAAAACGTACGGTTCGACAGATGGTTAGCGATAACCATAGCCCATGTACGTCGTATAGCCTGTGTCGCTTGTAATGTTTCCAGCATACCATCAGGTGGGTTCTTTGCCACATTGATCATATAAAAGATTTATAGTCTTTATTGATTAGGTACTATCCGCATCCATGAGGTAATTAACGCTTTATTACAGCCTGTCGATGACTATATCATCTCTTTTTAACACTAGATCATGTACGTGGTTACTCATCAAAGTCAGTCAATTTGGCAAAAAATGGCCTATAGCCTTCTTCGGTAAATGGGCTAACCAACGCAAAAAAAATTTCAAGTATTTTTATATTATTAAACATATATGGCTATTGAACCCCCAACACACCCACTATAACTTAACACTTGTTTTTAAAATAGCGTAAGTATATTTTTAAACTTTATAAGCTCCTGGGAGTGAATTTAAACGTAGGACTTTCTAGCGAGTATTTATAAACGCGGTCATCCATTTAACGCTCCAGGGACATTTTGGCAAATTAATAAAATATAAATTTCACTTACCGCTTTTAAAATGAACAAGAATAACTAGAATTTAATAAAACTTTAATTATTTTAAGTTCGATGTTTTTGTAATATGTTTAAATATTATGGCATTAAAATAATTGGTAATACTATAGCAGTATCAAACTATGATAACATAGAGAGCAAGATAATTGCGATCAAGACTGCTGCGTAACGACATCCATTAATTAAAATAATATTTAAAATATATATAATGTAAAACGTATTATTGGAAAAGAGAATCAGTAATCGTATCATTATATTGTCACGTGTGGCCATAAATTTATCGAAACCTTTGTAGTTTATAATATTTTATCTAAAGACAAAGTATCTTCATTAATTAAATAGACATTATAGGGGTTTATTTGTATATTTATTCGCTTTTTAATTATTTTTGCTACACGCACGCACACACACGCACACACATACACGCGCCACACACGCACACATACACACACACACACACACACACACACGCACACGCACACACACACACGCACACGCACACACACACACACACGCACACGCACACACACACGCACACACACACACACACACACATACAAACACACACCCTATTTTATATAATATATAAAATTATATGTACCTCAGATGGTAATGGTTAGAACATTACAAAATAACGACACTTTGTAGGTCAGATATTGGTGATGGGACATCAAATGACGTCACCATTAACATGAATTGAGCATTAATCAATTATGCCTAGCAATTTTTTCATTTGACAACATTTTTGTATCACCATTTAACAAATAATTTTTAGTTCCAAATGTTAGTTTTGAAAAAAAAATTAGCATATACTTATGTCACAATTTACAGTGTAGGTACAAACGAGAGGCATTACATTGAATCATATTTACGACGTTCCATTTCGAAACTATACAAAAAAAAAACAATTGTTATAAACCTTTAACTTTTGTAGTATTTTAGAATTAAATACACTTTTATTATATTTCCTTTTAACACCAATTTTTAGTTGAAACGACCAATTTGCTTTGTAGCTCCATGATGAATGCCCTCCTTAGGTACTCATTGAAACCATAATGAAATAAATAAAAAGCGTTGAATTGACTAAGAAATGATATTTTAGTCAAAACACCTGGAAGACGAAATTGAGCTACAAAGAACTTAAAATACTGCTAATACAAATACAAGATAATATCAACACATTTTTCTAAAAATATATATATGTTGAAATACAAGTTATTCTATAGTAAATCGAACAATATTTTATACAACTTCCGTTATTATTCATAACTTTTAATGAAGGTGACCATTTATTTTTAATGCATGAGTAAAATATTTTTATATGTGTAATATTTGTTGGAAATTAAGACATAAATTAACAAACATAAATTTGCAAGCTAACACAATAAAGAAATCAAATCAGCTAAGGTTGTGCGGTTTAATTTTAATGCCTTTCGCTTATATTTTGTGTATTGGTTTATGAAAGGTCGACCGTCGCTGTGTTTCTATTATATAAGCAAATATGTTAGAGTTACGCGTGATTTGGGGAGCAGGGCGCTCGTTAGCATTGTTAATTTATCCTCTTTTCCTGTACGCCCTGACACCGGATGCTTGTTCGCGATCTCGTTAATTTGTACAAATATAATCCATAAACAGAATTACTCAAATCATATGAATTTTCAGTATCAAGGTTTAAAAATACATATAAATATACATAAATAAATAAATAAATATATATATATATATATATATATATATTTATATATTTAAGTTATTAAAAAATATCTTTGTATGTCTATGTATGTATGTGTTATACATATGTTTATAAATAGAAAGTTGTAATAGACATACATAGACGTTAGTCTAGACGTTAGTCTATGTATGTCTATTACAACTTTCCATTTATATATGCCATGTACGTACATATACTTTATTTTATTTTTTTTTTACATTATTTTATTTATTTGTCTAAATATATTGTATATGTTTAGGTAAAACTGTAAACCTAAACTGTCTTCATATATGTATACCATTTCCTCTACCCAAAAGTTGCCTGGAAGAGATCGCTCATTAGCGATAAGGCCGCCTTTTGTACTTATATCCTGTTTTTATTTTTGTAATTTGCTCACTCTTGGTGTACAATAAAAAGTTTTTATTATTATATTATAAAATATATTTTTCAACTGTACCAACCATTCAACTGTATTTAATTACTCCGTACAGTAACAAAATCCATATATACAAAGTATACACGCATTGGGTTCCAAGTCTTAATAAAAATTGCGATTCTCTCAAAGGAAGTCAAAGGAGTTTCTAACGATCGAATATTCTTTATATTAAAAATGCAAATTTAACTAATTATGTCTTTTTCTTTGTTACAGATAAAAAATAATGTCTATCTCAGCGTTTAGAAGGAAAAAGCTTTTGTATGTCTTCAATGTATTCTTTGGTAAGTACTTTGAGAAATGTGATTTGCTTTTAGATCCTTTTTAAGAAATGTTCTTAGAGCCACCTTTTTCGTAGTATTAACAGGATATTATGTGGTGTCATTGAAGACTCATTTTAATTGTATTGTAGTTTTATTATTACAAATTCTAAAATAAAATCTGAATATTTAACCTTTTTAAACAAAACACCCTATAAGCCTCATTATAATTGAAAATTACCGGAAAATAGGAACAAGAAAAATCTTTTATTAGGGAAAGTTTTTATTTATTTATTATAAAACGATTTTAAAGTATTATTCGTTTATACACACAACAACACACAACCTTAGCAGACTGGGTGTGTACACTATTATAATAGCTAATTTGTTTTCAGACGTCAATCAAAGTGGCACCATCGAAAGGAAAGACTTCGAACTAGCTATAGAGGTTGGTATAGTTTTAATTCAAACAAATATATTTCAAACACTTTCAAACAGGAAAAAAAGTTCTGTTGACTACACTGAATTTATCAATACTATTTAATTTTGTCATGGTTGTAAATTATATTCCTAATTTTTTGTTTTAATTTTAATTATTTGGGTATCGACTGTGAAATTTGATGGTGAATTTCGTGTGTAATTATCGTACGTCAGTCTGATGAACATGACATTCGAAGATACGGTCGAAATATTGAGCTCCGCAAAATGAAAATAAAAAACGTGGTAAATATTCCGCTACTAATGATTAGTATATTTATTTAATTATATATTAAGTTTATCAATTAGTACTTTATTGGTGTTCTAGATCATAATATGGAAAAATCTTGCTGTATTTCATTCAACATTAATTCAATTTGTCAAGAAAGAGACACAAAGGACAACCAAAATATAAAGTTAACGTTCTCTTCAAAAAACTATTTAAACATTTTTTTTTTTCGATATAATGAATTGAACCTATTTCAACTTTAATATACCTAAATGTAAATGTTACATTACGCATTAAAATCTCAACTTTTTTTTAAACTCTCGTTTAACGTAAAGTTTATATGTACCTATATCGTAACTCTCAGTTCATGACAAGTTTGAAAGTGGTCCAGACAGGCGAGCGCTGGACTTCGTCTGAACTTAATGAAAGAATTTTCTAGCTTAATGGATCAAATAGTTAGTTTTTATAACCGGCTTAGACTTTCCACTTCATTACAAAGAAGAAAATTTAATTAGATCTGAGATTAAATTATAATTCTCATGAGACGTTCGACGGGAAAAATGAAAGAATTTATTTATTACTTTGTTTTTCTAGAGGTGGTAATAAATTATTTTGATTTTCACTTTTTCTTTATTTCAATTTATATTTTATGTTTTAATTCTTTTCAATGTAATTTTTTTAATACTATTTTATAAAACAATTTATTACGTTGTTTTTTTTTTATTAGTAGCAATAAATTATTTTGATATTTATTTTATTTCAATTTATATTTTATGTTCTAATTTCTTACAATGTGGTTTTTTATAAGAAGTAGAATTGTTTTTAACTCCCAATTTATTATTAGTAAGTTACGTTACAACACAATAATTTGCAACTGTTGACTTTTGCTAACTTCGGCTGCTTAGACATACCCTTTTTATTTATAAAATACTTCAAGCCTAAATTTTTTTATAATTTGTATACTTTTCCATAGAAAATCTGCAGTCTCCGAGGCTGGAAGCCAGGTGACCCGAAGAACACCGAAACACACGAGATCATGATCAAGATCTGGGAAGGTCTGAGGAAGAAGGCGGACTCCAATAAGGATGGACAGGCAAGTGCAAAAAGCTATTCGGCTAAGTTTACAATAGAAAATAAAGAACCTGCATATCATAATTATTTATCATTGGTTATGTTTGATGACGCGTTGAAGTAGCGGTCACGGCTGTTGCGCTTGCGGTCGTGGGTTCGATTCCCGATTTAACATTTGTATAGGTCATACAGATATTTATTGTAGTTTGGACGTTTGTGCTTGTGATAGAGATTCCGGACACCTGACACAGGAGTAAGACCTACTAGGTACCATTGAGTGTGAGGCGTTTGCTTTTTCATTTTTATTTATATTATTGAAAACGTGTTCATCGAATTTTTAAATTTTCAAACATCAAAACATCGTGCTAATTATAAGTTTATTTACTACGGTAAAAGCAGACGAAATTATACGAATATTTTGAAAAAAATTACAATCATATAAAATATAATCTCCTGTTTATTTAAACTGTTTTATTATGCCAGTTTTATTTCATTGCGTTAGTGTTATAAACGGATTAAAAAGAAAAATTAAAAAATTGAAAAAAAAATAATAATAATGCCAAGACTTGCTTGTCTACCGGTAAGAAAGTTTTGAAAATGAAAATTATTATCTTTATATATCATGAAAGTGTTCATTTTTGTTTTCCAGCTGGATTAAAATTTTAATTATCTTATAGTGAAAAAAATCCCTCACAACCTCCCATATCTCAACAACTTTATCAAAACTAAAATATTTCTATTTTATAATTTAAAAATATTATGAGAAATTTTATTGAAATCGTACAGGTTATTTCCTCGATTAATAATATAGGATAAGCTATTATTTATCTATACTTATTATATATTATAATATAGGCTCATACGAATGCATATAAACCGAACAGAATTATAATTCGATTTGTATAAATTATGCGATGAATATCATTTGCATATTATAATTAAGCTTTATGAAATAACTTTAATTATGAAAAATTAAATTATATGAATTGCTTAATTAAGGCCGGGCACTGAATATTTCTTCTTAAATAGATTTAAGAATGAATTTAAATATAAAAACAATAAATTTCGCACTGGGTCAAATCGTATCGTGTTACTTCGATTGTCGCTTGTGGCTATAACGTTACCTTGTCGGAAAGATATTTGAGATTTAATGGAAATATCATGAAACCTTAAAATATTTGCTAAGTTTTAATAATAAACAAGAAGTAAAATATAAATTGTCGACATCTATCAAAAAATATTTATATATCTATAAAGAAAATCAGGTTTCGTATCCTAAGTTTATATGTATATGTGGGTAATCCCACAGAGACAAATTCGTCACTATATTACAAAATTGAGATTTTTTGTGGCTTACCTCCCATTCTCTTTAGTATGTCAAAAGATACCGGCAGAAAAACGTTAACAGCCTGTTACTGAATAAATAATTGAAACATGGTAAAGTACTCTTACTAAAATACTTAACCCTTTGTGTGGTGTTAATGAGATGAAATTCGGGTGATAATAAACTAAATGAGCCCTTTGAGATTGAATTACAAAAGGCTGTTCAGAACAATTTTAAAGATGCTTACCGTTATCTTTTTGTACATTACTTTTTTTAGGGAAATTATTGTGCGTAATATAAAGAAAATATTTAGTATTATAGTAATATTAGTCTATAACGTTGATATATTTCATATTTAGGTTAAAAAATTAGATAAGTTATTGTGTAGCAATCTATACTTATACGAACATAGTCGCTCAGGCTTTCATCCGTTTTTTTTTTTTTTACTTACACGACACGATACGACTGTTAACTGACTGACTAAGTATTCTTTCGAGTGGTATAACTATTAATTATTGTATAGTCCATCAAATCTAACTAACTTATTCTAAAAACACAGAGTACTATTAAACTGTACATTATTTTTGTTGCATTGCTTATCATATATTTTTTCCTGTCAATAAGTAAACTATATTATTCTAAGTTATATAATTTATAAAAATTATATATAATATTATTCGTATGATAACTTAAGCTTCTTAAAAAATCTTTGTAATGAAATAGTCCCACAAAAATTAAACTCGATTATGTGTAGAAGGTCAGCAATAGTGCAAAATATAAAACTGTTTCTCCGAGGCATTTGCAGAAGTAACAAAATTTGTGTTTCGTTTTCTACGACTGGGTTGGCACTATCATTGCACTTATCACTTGAAAGTATTTTGTTTCGAAAAGATAGGGACCGTTCTTATGTTAAAATATTTACAAAGATAGTCAAGTGTTTTTATAGTGCCGCAAATATCACAAAAACGTTTCAAATGTATCGTGGATTTTCTTCCGTAATGTTAAATAGGCATTCTTTCTCTTTGTAAATAAAAAGCTTCTTAATGTGACTTCCCTTATTTGTAATTTAGAAAAATTACAATATAATCATGACTGGTGATGATGACTCATGATTATGATTAAGACGTCATTCAAGATTCTATTGGTTTAAAACTATATTTATTTGGGGTGGAACGATATTTTTTTTTTAAATTCAATCGTTTGAAAGGTTATTTAATTAATTATTTTATAAGTTAGTTATTAGGCATAATTTAGATTTCAGAGAGATATTTCGATACGAAATGTAGACTTAATTTTCTACTTTTTATAGACTTATATTCGTTCGGTGTAATTTGTACAACAATGTTACAGATAATTAGTTTCTTACAGAAGAATAGAACTAAAGGCAATTAAGGGTGGGTACCTCATTACAACGTGAAGAAGCAGATTGTCCAAACTAAGCACTAATAAATTACACTATAGGTATAGATTACAAACGAATCTAATAAAAAAAGTCATTATTGTTGCTTTATCGAATGTCTTTTATTTTTGTAATATTTTACGAACGATATTTCTGATAAATTGTTTGTAAAAAAAAACCCTTTCCTGATTTATTAGATCGCTTTTTCTAAATCAACATATTGTTTATACTGACCGGCTTTTGTTTGTTGTGCTATATTCGCCACGGAATGGTACTTTCGCCCCTTTGTAAAAGCTGACATTTTAATGCACGATGCCTTTGAGGGTTAGATATTAGCATTTTTATGAAATAACACATTTTTATGCTAACCTTTCGTACGGTTTTTTACGATCAGTTATACGTTTCTTTTCAGGATTCAATTATGATAAAAAAATACAACTTACGTAAAATTAGAACTAAAGTCAGAATATTAATAGGTATTTTTATTATGCGCCAAGGACAAGTTCAATATATTGACGGTGTTATCGTTAAGAGGCGATCTTAGCTACTCAATGAAAATTTATTCCTTTTTTTTTCACACTGTCACGCGTTAAAAAAATAATCTAGAGATGAACTAAATTTTCAACGCGACGAACTAAAAAAATAAAATAAAAACTAACTATCTTCTAATATATAAAATTCTCGTGTGGCGATGTTTGTAGTTAAACTCCTCCGAAATGGCTTGACCGATTCTCATGAAATTCTGTGTGCATATTGGGTAGGTCTGAGAATCGAACAACATCTATTTTTCATCCCCCTAAATGTTAAGGGTTGTCCACCCCTATTTTTTTTAATTTACAGATAAATTATTTATCCTTTATTTTATTATGGTTTGGCGTTGAAAAATACACACACCCGAAATTTTCACCCTTCTACCACCAACCCCTATTTTTAAATAGCGTTTAGCGGCAACGCAACGTTTGCCGAGTCAGCTAATAATTCAATAAAAGGATAAAGAAAGCAAAAATATCAGATTGAAATTAATTTATTACAAAGTATCAAGCACACTCTTTTAGTTTAAATAAGATGACAATTTTTAATACTAAAATTAAAATTAGGAACACATAAAAAGTCGCAAGGACCGCGCTAATAAACGGCAACGCCTAGCAAGAAAAAAAGAGCAATTACGCACCAAAATAAATTAGTAACATTAGATATGTTACAACACTATGTTGTTAAGGCGTATATTTATATTTCTGGTGACACTTTTTTATCAAGTGCGTATATCTATTTGTATATTGTCTCATTATTTACTCACTTTGCTATAATAATAAATAAGTACATTAATTATAAATAGTGAATTGATTAATTGAATGATTTTTGGTCGAAACAATTTGCACGGTGGGATGAAACACTTTGTGTGCAAGATTCTCTTATTGATATAATGACACTTACATGTAATTAAAATATATAAAATTCGTACTAAAACGCCGTCTTACTTCATTTTTAAGACGTTATGATTATTATTATTTTTTGAATCACTTGAAAATTGTTTGTTGTCGCCGGGAAAGTTTTTATAATCAAGTAACGTAGAGCCTGGATATGTCGAACTCTGCCAGCTACTGCTCTGTGTCAGGCTACAAGCTATGCTTAGGGACTTGTAGTATGACTAAGGTTGGGCACAGCCGGAAATTTCCAGCTCAAAATAAGGACCATCCCGACTGGGGTAGTACCTCGACCTTACAGAAGATTACAGCCAAATAATACTGTTTTTAAGCAGTATTGTGTTCCTGTTGGTGAGTAAGGTGACCAGAGCTCCTAGGGTAGATTGGGGATAGGGCCGGCAACGCGATGCTTCTGGTGTTGCAAGCGTCTATAAGCTACGGTAATCGCTTATCATCAGGTAAGCCGTAGGCTTTTTTGCCGATCTAGTTATATAAAAAAATAAGAAGGGGATGATGTGGTCTCAGGCCAATTAATCCTCCTCATTCAAAAAGGGGCGGTTCCAAAAGCCAGGACAAAACAAATAATTTAGGTTACAGGTATTTCCTTGTTTCTATATAAATTATATAACTTAATAAGCTACTCTTCGCGCACAATGCACCACATAATCACCACATTTAAATATTTCAGTGCCACATAAATAGTATTCATTAATTGACAACTTTATTTCTTTTTATATTTGTCTCCACCCGATATCAATTCATCTATTCTTATACATCCTATCTAGAGGTAACAATTTTTAATGATTTCAAACAATTGTCACAAAACTTTTATACGCATAAAAAAAAACTCTTTTCTAACTTGTAAAAGACCGTAGAAAATATTATTAAAATGTTTAAAATTGTCATTATCGTAAAAAAATTCTATCACAATATTATCACAAATAAATTTTCAATCAAATACAAAAAAATGTTCATTTATATTTAGTTTTTAAATACCATGTAGTCTTAAGTGATCTACAGTAATATTGAATGTATTCGTTGGTATTATTATCATTGTTTATCATTCACCAATTATGGCTACATAATTGAAAACAATTTTCTTTGACGTTAATGATGATAAGACTATGTTTTGTATTAATATGTAGAAGCGTACTAAAATTTTTAGTAGGGTTAGCCTGAATCAAGCATATCGATTTGTTGTTTTCTGTTTGAGGTGGTAAGTGATTCTTAAAAGATAGTAAAAAATTGTCAAAGGCAAATCTTTTATTGCCATGGGTCGATGTTTTATGTCGTGATTCATTTAAAAATACAATTATTCACAGTTAACTACCTCTGACCAACACCGCCTTTCGACCTATTTATTCGTCTGATGACCAACGTTACTGAGAAATTAGTTGACGCTACTGCCATACTAAAAGGCATCGACAATATTTTTAGGCTCAATTAAAACTATTATATTTTTGCTCAGGTATCAGTTGAAGAATGGGTGTCGATGTGGAACGATTACGCCCAGAACCCGTCAGCTGCTTTGAAATGGCAGCAGTTGTACTGCCAGTTCATGTTCCAGCTGGAGGACGCTAGCGCTGATGGTACCATCGATAGCGATGAGTTCACCACCGTCTGCTCTTCCTATGGCATCGATCCTCAAGAGTGCAAAGTGGCTTTTAGTAAAATGGCTAAGGTGAGTTTTGATGAAACTGGTATGATGTTAACAAAAACACCTTGCCACAACCTTGGTTCTGTCAGTCAATGATCTTAAATCTGGTGTTATTTGTTCTAAGACAACATACTATGGTAAGAAGTATTCGTGGTATTAATTTTACAGATAATTTTGGATAAATTTCATTACAAAAAAATTGTATTAAAACTAGAAAGAAATTTACAAAACGTTTTTACAAAACGTTTGTACAAAAATATTACGTATATTCTTGTAATTTTTTTTGTTACCTAGTAGTTATAAATTAAATTTAAATCCGGCAGGGCAAGGCAAGTGTCTCCTGGGAAGAATTTCAGGAACTGTGGAAGGAGTATTTCTCCACTGAGGATCCAAATGCGGCTGGTAACTACATATTTGGAAGAACCAGCTTCTAAATAACATCGATTTGACATTTCGACCCAAAACTTTAAAGGGCGAAGTACATTCCATCAATACATGAAACTAGACTTCCAGGTTTAACACACGGAACGAAAAAAACGGTGCGATATTACCAAACGCAAATTACTGTGACAAATCAGATTACACGTGTGATAGACCTCACGTCAGTGTCATATTAACGTAATTTTGAGTGTGTGTTCAGAATATAATAGTAATTTTCTCATTATATAGAATCATTAATATTCAAGTTCCATATTGAAGCTCAAAGTTTAGTCATTTTCAACTCTTAGATTGTATGCTATGAAACCTTTTCACTATCGACTTTCTTATAGCATATCTTGTAGTCATATCTAGGTATAATTAAATGTTATTAAATATTGTGTTTTTAATTATATTTAATGTTTCAACTTTAGCGTAACGCCGTTTATTCGTTTTAAATATATACTTAAAATATTAATCGTTTTGCGTCAAATTAGAAGCACTGCCGTCTGCCGCTGCGTTTCGGACCACTTGTATGAATCGATCTTACAATTTAGTCGTTTAAACTTTAATAATTTCAAAGTTTTATTACAAATATTTATATTAACGTTAATGATATATCGTTACAAACGAATATTCTATGATATTTTAGTTGATTATTCCTAATTTATCAAACTCTTAATAATTGTTGTAACGGGTTTTATGTATGTATATATTATAATGGAATAAAGTTTACGTCATACTACTAATTTTTGTTTTATTTCAATCTCAAAATAAAAACACTTTATGTCCCTTGTAAATAATATTATTAATATTGAAAGTGTAGACTTTTCAACTAGGAATATACAATGTGTCCGGTTTCCGATGTCCGATACTTTAAGGGGTTAAAATACAATTAATTTTATCGACAAATCAGGGATTAATGATTTTTTTTTGCCATCAATAAAAAAATGGCAGTACTTTAAAAAAAATTGTCGGCGGAGCATAGATGCTTGTATTAATTTAACAATATCTACACAAGTAGAAGACTTTCAAACACAAAAGTGGTCTCAAATGTTAGTTAATAGTGTAGACAATAAATCTAGATTAAAAATATTATTTTCTAATTTTTCAGTATTAGTAAAAAACATTTTTGAAAAAATAAATTAGACAAAAAATTGATGTAATTTTTCAGATTCTTAGCTTTAAAAAAAAAACTATCGTGTTAACCATTTTTTTTTATTTGTTTTTATAATAATACAGGATATTTGCTATAAATGCACATTTAAATCTTAACTCTGAGTTAGATAGTTTAGGAGCTATGACAGTGTAAACATACTTACTTGAAAAGCGTGGATATACTAGCAAATGAAATAAAACAAAATAATTTATATCAATTGCATTTAATTTGGCAAAATAGTTACAAAAACTGCTCAAAGTGACCTCCTTGTCTCTGCAGACATGCTGTTGCTCTTAGTGCAACGTGTTGCGTAGAGCGCTGGATCATTGCCCTGTCTTCTCGCAATTCGTTTGCTGCTTGTATTATTCTTTCTGCTAACTCCTCTCGTGTATTTGGCACATTTACATACACTCTTCGTTTGAGTGTGCCCCACAAAAAAAAATCAAGAGGTGTTAAATCTGGCGACCGCGGTGGCCAAGCAATTGTTCCTCCGCGTCCGATCCACGACGAATAGTGTGCGTTTAAATGATTACGCACACGAAGCGCGAAGTGTGCCGGAGCACCATCTAATTGCAGAATCATTCTGGTCCTGTAGGCCAATGGTAATTCCAATAGAACATCCAAAAAATCCGTTTCCAGGAAATTTAGAAATCTTGGGCTATTCATTGTCTCCGGTAAAATGATTGGTCCAATTAGAGTGTCGTCAATCATTCCGGCCCAAACGTTAACAGAAAATTTGTGTTGAAAAGAACTTGGGCGGATCGCATGTGGATTTTCTTGAAGCCAAAGGTGTTCGTTACGGTAGTTCGTATACCCCGATCGCGTGAAAGTGGCCTCGTCTGTCCACATAATTCTTTTTAAAAAGTTTGGATCATATCGCGTTTCTCTCAATATCCACGAACAAAAAATTGCTCTTCTTACACAATCCGGTTCCAGTATTTCTTGCACCCTTCGAAAATGGTAAGGATGTAATCCTTCTCTTTTTAAAATTCTCCACACCGACCATTTCGATAGACTGAGACGATTAGCTATGCGTCTAATGCTCAGGCTAGGGTCTTGAGTAATCATTTGCAATATTTCCTGTTCATCTTGGAGCGACAAAACACGAGTACGTTCGTTACCGAGCTTTCTTATTCCATTTTCCGCAAGTCTCAAATGAATTCTCACGAAAGTGCGAGCATTCGGCGTACGTCTGTTAGGAAATCTTCGTGCATACTCTACAACAGCTCTATTTGCACTCCCGTCACACAATCCATACACGAAATGGATGTCAGCGATATGCTGGCTTGAGTACTCGTTCATTGTAATTAACAAAAAGTAACAGTTCAACAACAAAACAAAAAACGTAACAAAGTCTAACAACAAACAACAATTATGTAAAGTAAGTAGATTTAGTTAAAACAGCACAGGAATGTTATCACAACGCAGAGCGAGGGACGACTGCTCGACGGCACAAGCGCACACTGCACCCTTTTTACCTGGAGACAGCCGTTATTCTGTCTCGCTCGCACTGTTGTGCACAGCGTTTTTACCTGCTCACACAAAGGATCTTATTGTGCTTGCTTACGGTTCCTTGAATTATTGAAGAATTTATCTTACTCACTGGAATAGGTGTACAACTGTACAGTTATCTAATATGCACTTTGAACAGTTACATTCAAATTATCATAGCTCCGAAACTATCTAACTCAGAGTTAAGATTTAAATGTGCATTTATAGCAAATATCCTGTATTATTATAAAAACAAATAAAAAAAAATGGTTAACACGATGGTTTTTTTTTTAAAGCTAAGAATCTGAATAATTACATCAATTTTTTGTCTAATTTATTTTTTCAAAAATGTTTTTTACTAATACTGAAAAATTAGAAAATAATATTTTTAATCTAGATTTATTGTCTACACTATTAACTAACATTTGAGACCACTTTTGTGTTTGAAAGTCTTCTACTTGTGTAGATATTGTTAAATTAATACAAGCATCTATGCTCCGCCGACAATTTTTTTTAAAGTACTGCCATTTTTTTATTGATGGCAAAAAAAAATCATTAATCCCTGATTTGTCGATAAAATTAATTGTATTTTAACCCCTTAAAGTATCGGACATCGGAAACCGGACACATTGTATATTTGAGTAAATATAAAATATGCTCCGAGTGGTAATTGAATCATTGACAAAATTAAAGCGAAACAGTGTTAAGCAGAGTTGCTAGCATAATAAAATCTATCCCATACATAAGCATATAAATATATAGATTGTTTCTAAATGTATGTATATGTTTCAGAAACTTTTAAACTACGAAAAACACTAAAATATTAATCGAAATGTACTCGCGTGTATTCCGAATATAAAATTATCGTAAAATAATATTTTATTGCTTTTGGTAAAATACGTCTGAATAAAATGAAGGCGAATAATAAGTTACCTAGCAATTTATTACACCTATATTATTAAATACGCCCTCTAACTACTGCGTACGCTCATAAAATATTAACATATATTTACACCTGACAACTTACACGATGATAATTACAGTCCTATCACGGTAATTGATACTATAAGAAATTAGTTGGCTTAATGCATTTAGAAATTTGGAACGTTTCTAAAAACTCCGAATTAATCCTGCTGAAACGAAATTTTCCGCAAAATAATCGCATGTGCTTAAGATCCTAAAATACTTTTATTCTCAGCTTCTTAAGGGACATGATTCATGGCGTGACACACCTAATTTCGTTTACTTTCTAAAACGTTAAATTAAAAAATGAAACCTTTCCCATGACTGTCCGGTTGTACAAAACCCTTTCTGACCATTTATATTTTTTGCATTTTCTTCAAATGGTAACGCGATCGCTTAAACTTGCCTTTAAAATGTTTAAAATATCAACGCTGGCAAAATTGCGCTGTTTTAACAGTTACACTATCTTATCAAAATAGTATAGTAATACAGAAAAGTACATTTTATTTGTTGTACACATTTACTTAAGAAAAATGTCTCGCAAAAACATTACACAATAACGTGACAATAATACATACATCGAAATGTAGCAATAACTAATAATAATTATCCATAGAGTAGCAGTGCTAAAAAAAATTTAAATGTGAAAACTCCTCGCCTTATTGCCTTCACTGGTGACAAGACGGCTGGTGCATTTTTTGCCCAGAGAATCGGCATAGCGATTCAACGGAGAAATGCTGCCAGCATTCTTGGCACAATTCCACGCGGACATGATTTATACCAAAACAATCTGTAAATATTTAGTTCTTAAGTTGTGAATTGTAAATATGTATAATGTTTAATAAACTATTGTTATTTTATTATCCATACATTTGACAATTCAATTTAATTTTTTTGTCAGAATATTTACTTTATTGTACTGATGGGACTGAGGAGCGTTAATAAAAAGTCATGTTCATAGCGAAACTGCATGTTTATTACTGACATTTAAATATAAGGCTTATAAGGTTATTTTAGTTAGAATTTTTACTAACTTGGTTTTTCTTTAGTAGTATCTGGGTAGGGTCTGTATATGGGTAGTCTAATAATATTGATCTACATACTTGTAATTAATTTTGAAATTAAAATGAATTATCTGTTAGATTTTCAATTATCTAAGTAAATAAAATAAAATATCATTAAGATACGAGAAATTAAATACTTTCTCTTTTTCTTCATAACAATAGTTTTTAATTTTATCCAATAGATATAAACCTAGGGCACGATTCACAGGTAAATACATCATTTCTATGCTACACATGTACGATGCAGTCCACCGCATTTCATGTGCAGTTAGTTCAAGCGGGACAGCTTGACGTGTATCTGACATACCTGGTCATACCTATGTCACGGACATATGTAAATAAACTAAATGAAGTTGCTTTCAGACTGGGTAAATGTAACAAGTATTACACGTAATTATAAGTTTTAAGAAATTTGTACTTTATATTGATGTAGGTAACCCTTTTTAGTGCCGGGAAACAACTCAGCAGATGTTGCGATTAATTTAATTTTTACGATTTTCATTTGTTTATATGATTCATATATATCATGATTTTGCTTAGTAGAATATCACTATTTTGCTTCCTAATTTTAAATTATAACCCAATTCCGTCAAAAAGCACTTACTGCTTGCAAATGCCAATAAAATGTACATTTAACGAGCGGATTGGTCATCGAGAACAGACTGCTATAGACAACCAAAACAAGACCTATTTTATAAAGAAAATCTTAAGTCGGTTGATGTCTAAAATCAAAAATTACATTGAACGAATTACACCTATGATAGGCTTATCTTAGAATTTTTTCCAATATTAAGGGCTAAAATTATAAATAAAAATTAAAAACATTAAATAAATATTTCATTGTTTATTTGCGATTCTTGGAATTGCAATATGTTCATGGTCAACCTTATGTTGTCGATGTCAGGAATAATATTGATTCTGCATCGTTATGTCCAGCACGAAGGTAATGAGTTCGAGTAATTACGAGGATAATTAATGATACTGATTAGATGCTATTAGACATAGTACAATTAATACGATACGCTAATGTTTCGTACAGGGATTATGCAACACAGAGCGTCAATAAAACTATTTTTAAGTTATTATAAAATTAGTAATTTTATTAAACTGATTTTTAGGTTACAAAAAATCAATGCTATTTTTTTACCATTAAAGGCTGTAAGTAATAAAGCCTGTAGTTATTATAGATAAATAACTTACTGACCCTTTTGTACCACACGGCTCTTCTACACAGAACTTTTGTATTCTGTGCGTAATTTATTGCACATAAGCGACAAGGCTGGATGAGGATTGCGGATAACCTGGATGTTTGGCGCGAGCTTCAGAAGGCCTATGTTAGGCAGGGGACTGCGATAGGCCAAAGTATATAGAGTAAGAAAAAGTTATATTCTGTAGAAACATCTTAGGTACTATATAGAATAAATCATACATATTAGGAGATATTAAACATATTTATGTACCAGTATATAACAAATATATCAGCTGCTATCACATTAAATGAAATCATGAACGTAAAACTCTTATGGCGCTAATAAAATGCTTGTATTATGACGCCGTAAAGCATATGCCATCGGTGTGATACACGTCTTTACGGGATCTTTCAATTTAATTTCGAATACCTTAATATCATCTTCAAATTAACTGTGTCTTACCTTGTTACTTTACAGCCGAACAACCAAACAAATTAACTGAGGTAGGGCACAGCAGGAAATTTCCTGCCCAAAATCTGGAGCAACTCGAATTAGGAAGTACCTCAACCTTATAGAAAATCATAGCTAAATAATACTGCTTACAAGCAGTGTTACGTTCCTGTGGTGAGTGAGGCGACCAGAGCTCCTAGGGTAGGGTTGGCAACGCGCTTGTAATGCTTCTGGTGTTGCAGACGTCTATAAACTACGGTGATCGCTTACCATCAGGTGAGACGTACGCATGCTTGCCGACCTAGTGGAATAAAAAAAACCAACGCGAACGCTTTGAAATGATAAGTGTTAAGAAACGTCTAATATTTTCTGAAAGCAACACAGCAGCAACACGCATCGTACAGTTGTTCTTCATGCGTCTGTGTGAAGTAAGTTGATGTTGAAGTTAACATGTGAAGTTAATTACAGAAATTACTATAAAACTCTGCCATATTGTTAACCCTTCCCTTTTTCTTCACTCGAATTCCGGTTTCCTTGGACACTTGTAAATTTGCAAAGTATGATAATATTTTAATAGATGAAGTTTTAATTTTTTTTTAATTTAAAATTACAAATCGTCCTCTACGACGAAACAATAACTTACTTATTCTATACTAGCTGTGCCCGCAACTTCGTCCACGTGGAATTAAATGTTTTTGTTCAGTTCACAGAGTTATAAAATAAATAAATTTCTAAAATAAAATTAGCTCAATTTACTCCTTACTAGATCAGCTATCTGCCAGTGCAAGTCCTGTTATAATCGGTTTAACCATTTCAGAGATTAGCCGGAACAAACAGACAGATAGACAGATATGTTGGAGCTGGCCATACTTTATAATTATTTAATTTCTTTTTTTTTTTTTTTTTTGATGTTCTACACCGGGCAACCCAGCACTCTACCTCTTCCGTGTCATGTCCGCTCACCGGTTATGTGTCGCTCCATCGATCTACGGACTCCTCAATAAGAATATCAGATTATAAAGAATAAAGTGTATAACTATTGTAATATTAGAAATAAATTAGTATTTTTGTCAAATAATTAAATTTCGATCCACGGACCCCTCAAGAAGATAGACCGACAGACACAATTGTAAAAGTGTTATTTTGGTATATGCGCCGTTTATACCATATGCGTTTAGTAAAAACTGGTTATTTTAATATTAAAAACAGACACTCCAATTTTATTTATTTGCGTAGATTAACTCATAATTTATTATATCAACTAATGACAACAAGTACAATAATTCTTTAAGAAACAATTTCTTTTCAAAAACTTTAAAAAAGCCATAGCTTCAAGAAACTAAATTCTTTGGAAAAAAAAAACATTAAAAATTGCTGTATAATGTGTTTAATATTTCTCTTTCACTTTTAAAGCTTAGCTCAAAATTTCAAATGTGATGTCATTTATAAGTTCAGACGTTAATCTGTGCTTGGATAGCGTCGTGACGCTGCTGTATGAGAGATGTTCAGCGTCTGTAGTATAATAATATCCGTCCGTAAGATAGTAATAAATCTACAGGAAAATTGTTAAAAAGTATAACCATCGCAAAAATATAATAATTCTAGTTGTTCAATTAAAATATAATTTTAAATTGAACGAGCTTTTCAGTATAGCTTTCTCATGCATTAAAATATTAAAAAAAAAAAAAATACTCCATACATAATACTGAGGAAGGCTATAGGCTATATTATATTTTAGTGCCTTCTTTCAAATAATCGTCCAAACATATTTGTATACAGTACGACAGTACATTGCAAGTATAGCTGTGTAGTAACTATTTTATGTGACACACTGACTCGATATCGAAACGATTTTACCGGCTGGCTGTAACTGTATATTCTAAACTCAATTTTCGATAGGAATAGTATTTTGATTTCACTTAAAAACTATCTGTGCCCGTGACTTCGTCCGCGTGGAATTTGACAAAATAGTTATTGTTTAATTCACAGATTTATAAAATAAAAAACAATCTAAAATAAAAGTAGCGTTAGTTACTCCTTATTAAATCAGCTATCTGCCAATAAAAGTCCCATCAAAATCAGTTCAGCCGTTTCAGAGATTACCCGGAACAAACAGAGAAACAGACAGACAGACAAAATTTGTAATAAATGTATTTTGATATATGTACCGTGTATACATCCATATGCATTTAGTAAAAAGTGACTATTTTAATATTACAGACCACAGATAACATAAACAGACACTCCAATTTTATTTATTTGTAGAGATATATACCGTTAGATAGACATTTATTGCTTATTCTATTCATACATGTTTCAGTATAATCCAGCTTACAGCAGTCCACTGCTGGACATACGCCTCTCCAAGATCGAACCTAACATTCCAGTTTTCCGTAATCCTCATCCAGCCTATACCGGAAATCTTCGGCTGGAGGACGTCCCGTACTGCGTTACGAAAAGTGTGATCAAGTGGGGCGAACGAAGGTTGAGAAGGAGATATAAGTTAGTGAAGATAGAAAGAGAGAGTACATTTCGTAAGTTTTACTTCAGTCGTGTGGTCTGAAGTACACTTAATACTTTTGGCGGGGACGACAGGCAGCAGCGTCTTCGTTGCGGTCACCAACTCGCCTGCTCAGTGTGGTGACTATGGGCAAAACACATGAGTTCATTTTTGGCGCGAAATTGTGGAGGCCTATGTCCAGCAGTGTGCGATAGGCTGATATGTGTGTGTGTGTGTGTGTTTGTGTGTGTGTTTGTGTATGTATAAAAGTCGTTTCGGTTCAGTTCATTTAATTCTGGTATAAGAATAAAAACGAAAATGAAATCAACTCAAAAAGTTCTGATTGTCAATCCTTTGTGCTATTTGCTTTGATAGAAAAAATATTCAGGGAAACCGAATTCGTAACTCAAGTGATACATTCTTGTCAATTGCATGTTATGAATGACAAACGCTCGCGAATCGTTTCAAACAGATTTCGTTTGTAGAAATACGACAAGCATACGTACGAACAAAATTACATTGAAATATTTCTTCATACGTATCATTGACAAATATTAAAACTGTTTGTCAAACATAATTATGTATATTTAGCCTTATTACCTAACGTCAGAACCTATATTTTTAATGATTAGAAGTTTCTAGTCTGTTTTTTATCAAAAAGATCTTTATTTTATTACGCGCTATCTACCAGCCAGATGGCTGGAAATCTTATATTGATTTAAGCGGCCTGAGCTGTGTTTTCTTTTTATATAAAATAATTGCCTTGTATTTTCCCAAATAGATAGAATACAGTGAAAAAACAAAAAAATACTAACATAATAATACATCTGTAATGATCTTTAGCCAGCGGCTATGTAAACGAAATGAAATTGGGTTAATATTCGACTGACGATGAAAAAAAATATATTAATTTTTGTCGAAAAATCTTTTTACGATGAAGAAATAAAATATTTTGGTTTCACTCCTAAAATAAAGTTGATTCAATTACTATAATTATATTTAAGTCAGTGTTAAAAAAATTTGCTAGTTATTACATAATTATTTATTTTGTTAATTTTATAATCATTCATCATCATCATCATCATCATTTCAGCCTATTCAGTCCACTGCTGGACATAGGCCTCCACAAGTCCGCGCCAAAAATGGTACAAACTCATGTGTGTTGCCCATAGTCACCACGCTGGGAAGGCGAGTTGGTGGCCGAATAATATAATTTTATAAGCAGGTTATTTATTGCATCATAGACATTAACATCTTAAGACATGCGTGGATCAGACACACGTAATCCCTAATTATTAATTAATATTTTTTAAATATAAATGTGAATATAAGTTTGTTTGTTACGCTTTCACGCGAAAACTTTATTATCATGAAACTTTGTACCATATTCTCGAAAGTATTGAAAGTAACATAGGATGCCTATTTTTTATTTAATTAAAAAAAATTAATACGACGGAAGCCGCGGGTAAAAGCTAGTAAACAATAATAATAAAAAACTTATTTTAAGCAGTTTATAAGTTGACGATAATAAATTATACCTTAACAAGTAAACATTCCTGTCTCGAAAAATTAATTAGGTTTAAAGAATATTTATTTTTTCATTGAAAACACACAGTCACTTGAGAAACTATCAACATACCATGAGGGTAAAAATACAAAAATCACTTCATAGCTTTAGAACACATTTTTCCGTTCGTATTTTACATTTATTTCTATTTACATTTAATAGCACTCTCTTGGTAAAAAAAATCTGAAGAAAAACTATTTTAAAACATAGTTCAAATGAAAGCAGACTTAAAGCTGTATAGAAAACTCCGTTCCCTACTAAACAGCGTTGGTACTCGCAGATCAAGATTGGGATATTCTTTTCTTTAGTAGGAAAAAAGTTGAAATGTTTTTACGTCTGTAGATTTTTTAACCGACTTAAAAAAAGGAGGAGGTTCCTCATTTCGACCGTATATATTATGTATGTTCGGAGATAACTTCGTCGTTTATGACCCGATTTTGATAATTCTTTTTTTGTTGGAAAGGAGATATCCTAGCTGTGGTACCATGATAATGAAACTAGGATTTAATGATATCCCCATAACTTTTTACTGGGTGTACCGATTTTGATGATTTTTATTATTTATATAGTACTGTTACTTATTGAAATATAAGCAAGTGTATATAAGTAATGCAATAATACCATTATACAAAATTTTTACAAACAACGGTTTGGTTACCGTAGCCAATGAACAACTACAACGTCAGGATTATCACAAAGGTATTGCCAGCCTTGAAGGTTAGGTTAAGTACCGCTCTGTATATTAAATATGATATGACAATAAATGTTACTGTGATCAACATAATATCAAAGTAATAAACAAAATAAATCACCACAAGAGTAAGGATACCGTTATACAAGCTCGTATCCAATATACTTGAAAAAAAAAACGATGCTTTCGAGAGATATATATCGATATATATCTTGTATCTATATTTTTGTATCTACATTCTTGTATCTATACTCTTATCTATATTCTTTATTTAGATATATATTGTTCGAGCCGGCAATAATTTTTTCTTTAAGTTAATAAATTTCAATAACATAAAGAATCATTTGCGAGCGGAGAAATATCAAGAAAAAAAAACGGTACATGACGTCATATTAAAGCTACTACAATAAAAACTTAAGGGTAACAAACACAACGCCTAACGCCAATTTCGTCCATAAAACCTAAGCTACATTTTCTGGTGTATATAACTAAACAATATAAATTTTAACTATAAACTAAATAAATATAAACATTTTAAGACAAAGATGGAGTAGGGTAAAGTCCTAAACAAAGCTCGGTTAACCAAGCAGGTTGTATATTGTAATTGAGAACTGTTGTATTTTTGTTTGTAGCTTCAGGCATTTGTGTGACATTACGAGGTCACTTTTAGTTATTAAGTACTAACATAAGTTATTAAGCTTTCATCTTTTATTTTTACTAACAATTATGGACACTTTGTTGTCTGAGTAATAAACATTTTTATTTTTATTTTTTATTTTATTTATTTATTATTCATGCGATTTAACTGACCAAATATTGACCAGTTTTGATTATTTTGTAAAAGTTAGAATGGGACTGGCATGTTCTTGTAGGACAAAAGTCCCTAAAATCAATAAAAGAAAAAAAATATATTGACCAGTTAAATCTAATAATTTTAACCTTTATTCTGTAAGACGTAAATTTTTTTTTTATATCACGAGGGTCGCAAACATGCGTATAATTACACATGTTAGTAAGCGGTTACCGTAGCTTATGGACACCTGAAATACCAGAAACATCGCAATTTCGTTCTGAATCTCGCTAAAAGCTCTGGCTTCCTGACTCACCACAGGACTGGCTGTGATCTTCTGCAATATTGAGACACATCCCCAGTTTGGTAGCTCCAGATTTTTAGCCGGATATTTCTCGTTGCCCCATCTTATCAAAAATGAAAACGTATATAGAAAATAAATGAATGGTTATGCAGAAGAAACAGTAGTGCATAACTAGTATGTTGTAAATAATGCCTCCGTAACAAATCTTACATAATGAAATCCCAGACGGGAAAACCCGCTAGAAATTGCTAGTCTCTGAGAATGAAGTCACTGAGAGTTAATAAATGGTCGAGATTTACTTTTTAGACAAGGTTTATTTGCTACTTTTCTCTCCGGTTAAGTTGCTTGCATCTGATCTTGAATGATTACGCAAATACCGGTGAAAGATGCTGTTACTTTGTGTTTTATTTAAACGCGAATATTTTTAAAGATTGTTTATATATTTTATGGGCAAAACTACACAAGTGGACATGAAGCTGACTATCAGTTTCAGAGCCAGCTAAAGCTAAGTTTTCTAAGCCTTAATTATTCATTAAAAATTATTTCATCATCATTACAGCCTATACAGTCCACTGCTGGACATAGGCCTCCACAAGTTTACGTCACAAATAACGTGAACTCATGTGTTTTGCCCATAGTTACCACGCTGGGCAGGCGGGTTGGTCACCGCAGTACTGGCTTTGTCGCACCGAAGACGCTGCTGCCCGTCTTCGGCCTGTGTATTTTAAACCCAGCAGTTGGATGGTTATCCCGCCATCGGTCGGCTTCTTAAGTTCCAAGGTGGTTGTGGAACCTTGTTATCCCTTAGTCGCCTCTTACGACACCCACGGGAAGAGAGGGGGTGGCTAAATTCTTTAGTGCCGTAGCCACACAGCTTAAAAATTATTTACGAAGACTAATATTTTGGAAAAAAAATCAGAAAAATATGTACTTATCGATCAATCCATAGCGATTAAGCTAAAGCTAAGAAGATTTAATAAGATCAGTAATAGGATTGGATAAATTCCAAATAAAAGTCCCATAGAAGTAAAAAAAAATATATGTGTCTCTTGTTTTATATTTTTTATTATACATACATTCAAATTGATGATGATTTGCGGATAAAATGACTTGCGGTAACAATTATACAAAACAACGTTCCCGTAGAATGATAACAGATATGCCAGCAACATTTCACCGTCGAAATATACATTTTCTGCTTGTTATGAAATAATTAAAATTGTTGCAGCTAAAATTGTGTTCAAACTATTTGAAAATTCCTTCCAAATTAAATTATCAAAATAGCAGATGTGGTTTTACTAAAGAAGATTTTTTTTTTTTATTTAAAACATTAATTATTTCATGAACATCATTCGTTACCTTCGTCACCTTGTATTATATATTTCGCATTGTATTCAGCCTGTAATATCCCACTGTTGGGTATAGGCCTCTTATCCATGTAGGAGAAGGACTGGAGCTTAATCCACCACGTTGCTCAACTGAGGGTTGGTGTATATGTTTTCTACTATGAGTGACGATCGCCATCAGCTATTTATGATAATAACCAGGACCAAGAGCTTAAAGTGCTCTCCGAGGGACGGTGGGTAGACCTACAAGGATAGACATGCAAACCGTAAAGAAATTTAGCACAATTAGTACAAATACAAATCCATCCCGGGAGGGAATCAACACGCAAGCCGTCGGTGTTTTAGGTGACTACTCACGATCACTACACCAGAGCAGTGCTGTATGTATGTGTGTATATGTATATTGTCAAAGTATATATTTACAATAACCGAAATTATGAATGACTTTTTTTCTTTTCTTTTCCTCGGAATATTTTTGGATTATTTTTTTGATGTGTCGGATTTAAAAAATCATACAATTATAAAAACTATTACTTAAATCTATCTTGTTAGATAATGTCTACTACATAGTTTTCTCATTGACAATTACGAAAGCAGAAGTCTAGTGAACGATGATTTGAGTTGAGATTTCTGCTAACAAAAGAGATCTTTATGTAACTTCTAATTTTCTGCAGATAACATCGACGAGCTGAAAGTATCTATACAATTTACTATTGACGTTGCTATCAAAAGCTTTAAAGATTTCGTCTAACTCTCGTTGGAGATAACGGCTATCTGCAGATAGTGGCCTTACTAGAATCCTTAAAACATTTCCTATTGTATTGTTTTAACAACAACGACAATGAAAAACAGACAAAAAATAAATAGACGAAAAAAACTCAAATCACTTCAAATATTTTTAAAGCAACTCGCTAATCCTTGTTTATCTACACAAATAAATAAAATTAGTGTCTCTTTGTAATTTTAAAATAACCGCTTTTTACTACATAAGAAAATAGCATTTTTTTACAATTTTGTCTGTCTGTCTGTCTGCATGTCTTTTTGTTCTGGCTAATCTCTGAAACGGCTAGACTAAATTTGACAAGACTTTTACTGACAGATAGCTGATTAGAAGCAATAATAAGAAATAACTTAGGCCACTTTCATTTTAGAAATTTATTTAATTTGCAACTCTGCGAACTGAAAAATAACTTTTTTTGTTAAATTCCACGCAAACGAAGCCGCAGGCACAGCTAGGAATACATATAACGTATAATTATGTTTGCTCGTTGACGAAAAAAATTAACTTCAATTTACATAAATATTCGTTATTAGGGGTAATTCAAAAAGTACTTGTCAGATCTTTTTCAAATTTAAATGAGAACACACAATAAACACCAAATTTCGATTAAATAATAATAAATAAGAATCATCAAAATTGTTCCACCCAGTAGAAAGGCAACACACATAAAAAAACAGTCGAATCGAGAACCTCCTCCTTCTTTTGAAATCGGTTACAACCGGATCTGGTCGGATCGTCTAATAAGTAGCATACGTACTGCAATGTATCATGAAGGAAACAGACGTAAATAATCCTCCCAATCTCGCAGACATTACGGCGTGTTACACCTTAATATATTTGCTAGGAAAATTAAATCACATAACTCAATGATACACGAGATACATATTTTTCTTTTTATTCTATAACATAGCATTACCAAACCCCTACTAATATTATAAATATGCATGCAAGTTTGTTTGTAACACTTTCACGCAAAAACTACTTACCATCATGAAACTTTGTACCTACACATATTCTCGAAAGTATTAAAAATAACATAGGAAGAATATTTTTTATTTAAAATAGTTCAACGCGAGTGACTCCGCGGGTAAAAACTAGTCATACATAAAATTTTAAAGGTGTTTAATTGTAATAAATAATTGATTTTGACATATTTAAATAAAAATGAATCAATAGGTACGTGAAGTTAAAGTTTTTTATCCCTTTTTTTACGAAAATTGCGCGGACGGAGGAGTATGAAATTTGGCACACCTATAGAGAAGGAGTGCGAAATGCTAATAGTTTTTAACCGACTTCCAAAAAAGGAGGAGGTTCTCAATTCGACTGTATTTTTTTTTTTTTTGTGTATTGTTACATCAGAAGTTTTGACTGGGTGGAGCGATTTCGACAAATTTTCTTTTAATCGAAAGGAAGTGTGTGCCAATTGGTCCCATTTAAATTTATTTGAGATCTAACAACTACTTTTCGAGCTATATCTAATAATGCGTTTTTACTTGACGCTTTTTTCGTCGACCTACGTTGTATTATACCGCATAACTTTCTACTGGATGTACCGATTTTGATAATTCTTTTTTTGTTGGAAAGGAGATATACTAAGCTTAGTACTATGATAAGGAAACCAGGATCTGATGATGGGATCCCAAAGAAATCGAGGAAACTTTTTGAAAATCCACAATAACTTTTTACTGGGTGTACCGATTTTAATAATTTTTAATTTAATCGAAAGCTGATGTTTGTCATGTGGTCACATATAAATTTTATTGAGATCCGATACCTACTTTTTGAGTAATCTTTCATAACGCGTAGTTACTTGACTATTTTTTTGTCGATCTACGTTGTATTACTTGTCGATGTAATTGAAGTCGGTTTTTTTTTTCGTTTGTCTGCAAACACAATTATTAAATATGCATAAAAAATAAATTACACACATTGTCATATATTAGAGACACACACGTATACGAGTATATAGTCTTTTGTTTATTATTATAGAAGTATAGTCATTGACAAAAGAACCTTAATAGTGTTCACTATTAGAAATGAAACGTTGAAATAGGGCGCACAAGTTCCAATCGACTGCACCAAATTATATTATTATTTTTGTTGGATTCGTTGCTGTCAGGGTAAAGTTATATAATTCTGGCACATATTATAATGCCGTATACGAAATTCGCCGGATAAGAAAAGTAGGTGCTATAACAGGATTGGTGAGTTGATTGAAGATATGTATAATGCTATATATTTTTAATTTATATTATACATAGAACTTAGAAATATATAAAAAATAAAACTCAAATGTATTTTGTATTTATTTCCATAAAAACCGCTTAGATCCTTTTTAATTCAGAGGCCTTGTAACAAGACGTTCATCGTTATTTATACTACAGTAACTTTTGAAAATCGAACATAAACACACACAAACATACAAATAAACTTTGCAATTTTTATAAATATTAATATGAAAAGACTTTTGTTAACGATCTTTCAAAGGCGTATTACGAGCTTACTATGTAAAGATGAGACATCGTTTTCAGTTAATAATATGAAAACTCGTGGCATAGATCTTGAACGTAAATCGCAGCATCTTGGTCAACCTGAAAAGAATATGAAGATTTGAAATTGCATTTTGCAGCATATTTATTATTATATTTAGTGGTTATTTTGGATTTTAAGCATTTATAGAAGAAGAAAAATATATATTTTGAATTATTCTTTTCCAAAACTTTAAGGAATCCGAACGGAAGTTACTATTTTATGTAATTGTACGATAACTTTAAATAAATAAATGAATAAATACGACCGGCCAAGTGCGAGTTGGACTCGCGCACTAAGGGCACCGTACAAACAAAATTATTAAAAATATTATTATTTTATGATATAACTAAAAATTGATGCTCTACGCAATTTGTCTTTATCTGAGCTATAAGACGTTTCTTTGTACCAAATTTCAAAATTGTGAGTTCACGGAAAGTACCCTTTAGGTTTTGATTCCCTAGCGAGTGACGAAAATTTGTAGCATAAACGGCTGTATCTTTTGATTGTGTTACCTAAGAAGTTTGATTTGTACAGTTCTAAGGGACAGTGAGAAGAAGTATTTGATATAAATTTCAGCTTGACACCTCCACGCGTTCCTGAAAAAAAAAGGGTCTTGACAGATAGACGGACGACAAAGTGATCCTATAAGGGTTCCGTTTTTACCTTTAATGTACGGAACCCTAAAAGTCACCAAAAATATGTTGTACAAAAATATAATCATGAGATATTTACGCTGCCATTTTTAAACTCAAACGATTATAAAAAAATTAATCTGTTTTGGTAAAAATAAAAAGTTACATGTGTTATTGTATTTATGTGTTATGTAGTTTATAATAGATGGGACAACGTGCTTATCTGCAATATCCATTATATTATTTTGTGGAAAATAGGCCAGCTGTCGGATTATCTCGAACCAGATAATCTACAAAATGACATCGCTATAGCGTTTTGGCTTATGGATTTGTTAGTAGTGAAGTGTGCCAAAATTTGGTTGCAGTTGCCACCAATAAATAACTGGTATAATCAAAATCTTTCAACACTAAACAATACATAACATTTACAGCACAACAGAATTTCAACTTTGTATCTTGTTACTTGTCATATTGTTCGACATATGTTACTTTAAGGCTTATTATGACATCATTCTATATGTATAGAATAAAAAACCATGATAACGTGTACAATTTTTAATATTACTCACTAGGCGGGTAATCCGAAGCAAAAAATTAAAAAAAAATAACAACTTCAGCGCTATCTAACAGACATATAGTCTGCATTTTGTATTCCACTCAATATATATGAGCACATTAACGATCTATATCTGATTGTCTAATAAGTTTTTTGTCCTGAAGTAATACGCTCCACCGAAATCCTTGCCTGATCTCACAATATAATCTCCTTCCTGCATTTCAATGCTACAATTTTCGAGTCAATACAACCGCAATGTTCCAATTTAATCAGAACTGAGACCGATACCATAATATGCATTTGTGAATTAGCTGATACGATACCTAATGCGTAATGGATTAGGTAGCAATTATGCTTTGTCAATGTTAAACGTAATGCTGTTCGCTAATTCATTTTCTAAATGTGTTTAAATTTCTATAAAAAAAAAGACCATTTCACTCACACTCACACACACACACACACACACACTCTTCAGCCTATGGCAGTCCACTGCTGGACATAGGCCTCCACAAGTTCGCACAAAAATGGCGTTAACTAATGTGTGTTGCACATAGTCACCACACTTGGCAGCCGGGTTTTTAGCCGCAGGGCTGGCTTTGTCGCACCGAACGCTGCTGCCCGTCTTCGGCCTATGTATTTCAAAGGCAGCAATTGGATGGCTATCCCGCCATCGGTCGGCTTTATAAGTTCCAAGATGGTAGTGGAACTGTGTTATCCCTTAGTCGCCTCTTACGACACCCACGAGAAGAGAAGGGGTGGCTATATTCTTTAATGCCGTAGCCACAAAGCTTTAACAAACCATTTAATAAACACCAAATACCTTACAAACACACACAACACACTTCTATTATAGTACGAGCTGTGGTCCGCGGTTTTACAGGTGTTTATTTGAGGAAACAAATAGTTTATAGCCTTCCTCGGTTAATAGGCTATCCAACACAAAAAGGTGTTTTCAATTCGAACTAGCATTTCCTGAAATTAGCGCACTTAAACAAACAAACTTTTCAGCTTTATAACATTAGTATAGATATATAACTCGTATTATATAAACTATATAAAGACTGGCGGCCCGCTCCGGCTTCGCACGGGTATAAAATATATATAAGCCTATGTCATTCACTGAAAAAATGATTAAAATCGATCCAGTAGTTTTGATTTATTCATTACTGCCCGTGGCCCGCACGCGTTTACTTCAGAGTAAAACAATTCTTCTTTCTCTAAACCATGAAGATTTCCTGCTATCTTTGAAATATCTAAATTCATACACTACATTTTTAGTTGTTTATTTTTATACTATACTTGTAGGCACGCTCCCGCCGACTCGGCCGGCCGGAACCGCCGGAACCGCCGCAAACGCTACGTCCCACAATTTTTAAATCTGTAATATCTTCGAAAATAATTATTTAAATCATATGCTGCAAAGGGCCATATAGATTTATATTAAATGGACAGTGTATTTAAGGTATTTAATTAGATGAGGATTAATGCTATATTGGTTATAATCGCTTCGAAAATTAGGCATTATTTGTCGTAAAAAGTAAATGACAAAAAAATGTTATTGTGGGATATCCATAAGAGATAGACATATACCATAGGATTTTTCTGTAGACCTTTTCAATGTGTACAATACTTAGTACATTATTTTAATAAATCTCGTAGGGTTTAGCCTGCGTTTGCAATGTAAGCGGAAAAAATGTAATTATTTACGACATCACATTAGAAACCTCAAAAATAACCCTATTTCTCCACTATTTAATGGATGTTATTTACATATAAACCTTTCTCTTCAATTACTCTATCTATTTAAAAAAACTGCATCAAAATTCGTTGCGTAGTTTTAAAGATTTTAGCATACATAGGGACATAGGGACAAAGAAAGCGACTTTGATTTATATTGTGTAGTGAAGCCGCCCCTGTTAATTTGATGACTATGTTAAAACATGGTGATGATGAAGAGAAATAACATATTTATATCATTGTATTTTTGTGTATTTTGTGATTTCTGATAAACGAAAAAACTGATAAAAGTCCATAAAACAGTCAATTAAATACGCATTATTAGTGATAGCTCAAAAAGTGCTCATTAGATCTACTTAAAATTTAAATGGATCATACAACAAATACCAGTTTTTTATTAAAACAGAATCGTTCAAATATTTATATGCTCAGTAAAAAGTTATAATGTAAGACGCATGAAAAAATTACAGTTGATTTAGTTCATCCTCCTTCTTTGAAATCGACGGAGCGAATAAAATGATAATCTTTTTTTTCTTTTTCATTTATTTAATTGGATAGGAGCGAATGATGTGACAGGTTCATTCATCGCTCCACGAGTCAGAATTGTTGTTCAGCGCAGAATCGGAATCTTCTAGTATTCATAACTCTAATTTACGCTGTCATGATTTCTACATTTATCTTATACTAGCTGTGCCCGCAACTTCGTCCGCGTGGAATTTAACAAAAAGGTTATTGTTTAGTTTGCAGAGTTAAAAGCAAATAAATTCATACAGTAAAAGTAGCCTAAGTTACTCCTTACTACATCAGCTATCTGCCAGTGGAAGTCCCGTCAAAATCGGCCAGCCGTTTCAGAGATTAGCCGGAATAAACAGACAGACAGACAGACAAAAATTGTAAAAAATGTCATTTTGGTATTTATACCGTGTATACATCCATATGCATTTAGTAAAAACAGTTATTTTAATATTACAAACACACGCTTCAATTTTATTTATTTGTATAGATTTATGCAACTTTTAGAAACGACCACCAAATAGTGGGTACTGAAAAAAAAATTTTTCGAGTTGTATTACTACAATACACAGTATTTTAGTCTTTAATGTTAGATAAAGACTAAAATATATAATAGAGTTAGTAGTGACTAGATAGTGTTGGCAATCTACGTACGTTAGATTGATAGATGAGGGTTGCGGAAAACCGAGATGTTTGGCGCGAACTTGTGGAGGCCTATGTCCAGCAGTGGACTGCAATAAGTTAAAGTATGTAAATAAGTAGTAGTTAGTGTTGTGCCTGCCATTATTCTGGTGTTGTATTCATTATGTTCAAATATTTTCATTTATTTATTGTTACGTGCTATATCTGGTTTAAGATTTAACTTCACTGTCCAATGACAAATTGACCTTATTTAATTATTTAATTCAGTCATTGGTAGTTATTTAGAATCATAGAAATAAATCTATTTTAATTTGGTTTTTGTTAAATAAGCCTATTGAGATGTCTATATCGGTTTCTTTTGTATCTCTTATTGTATAGCAAGATTTTATTACATCAGATTAATACTTATTCTACTAGCCCTTAAAAATAATAAATGCAAAAGCAACTTATCATTTAATTAGAATGAATGTGTTCAAATATTTTTACTCATAAATCTACAATTATAAATCTATAATTGATAGCTCCACAGAATGTAATATAAAACAGTCTTTTACATGAAATTCAGTAAACATTATAAATCTTTACTTTTACCGAGAAAGAAAAATTAGGAAAAATTAGATTGTAATATTTAGGTATGTGACATGCAAGCATTTTATCATTAAACATAAACACCCAGCGTAAATCTCCACAGGATCATTTGTAGCCGTCGCCTTGTGTTGTATGCATATATTTCGGCATACTATTAATGAGGTACCAAATTGTCAACACGTTTCTGAACATACAGATTCTGGGAAATAATTATGAATGAATCTAGACGAAAATGTGGATATTCCTAATTAAGAGCAGAAAATAATTGGCTTTCTAATTCAATACCTAATATGAGCTGCTTTATCAGCCAACAAATTTAATTTTTAACATATGTGTGGTATCCGAAAGATATCGAGAATTTAAATTATCAAAACCTTTTATTCGTGTACAAATGATTTTTTTCGCCTATTTTGACGAATCCCATTTTGTCCAGGCGCTTATTCAGAATAGTTTCAGCTTTGGTCAAAATATTTTTTGGGCACAAAATCTTTATTAGTAATAACGGTAAATACGCAGAAGCTACTTTACTTATAGATCCTAAATTAATTTACAAACAAGATTTAAAAATTAAAGGAAATCTCGTTTCTAATATCATACTAGAACATTGCAGCTAATATGAACGTTGGATAAAACTTGGGAACTCGAGACTAAATCGAATAACTGTTTACTTGGTAATTATATCTTATGACTCTTTTGCTACAGTTAAAGATGCACCAACAATATTAAAGCTGAAGGCTTTTTAAGGACAACAAAAATCGGTTGATCTTTTCTGCGGATTCAATTTGGAACAGGTTTTCAGTAAAGACACGTTTAGTGGGAGCACCTGATCATTCTTATGAAGTATATACTTTCTGAAAGTTTTTTTTTATTTTTCTAGTTAATCAAAATTTAAGGAGAAATACAAATTAACCATTACAGGATGCTGCTGGCGACGCAATCTTCCGAATCGGCAATCGTTTTTCCTTAATTTAAGTTACCAAATTTTTTAGAACGTATAAAAAAATGCAAACGCCTTGAGACTCCACGTCTATAGTTAACAGTTAAAAACAATTTCATGTAATTTTATACCAACACAAAATGTACGACAGTGAAAACGTCATTGGGAAGTTTGAAAGCCCTTTTTCTTTTATTCCAGTCGGAAATAATTTTACTTGAAAACATTTCCATGTGACTTTATATAGGTTAAAAACATTAATGCTGTTTTCAATTTTAACCGTTTCCTTACATAATACAAAACCGTTCTGGTACAGTAATGCGAGTAGTCTAGAGAGAGTAGTATTTGAAGGTTGGATTCCCGTTTGGGGCAAATGTTTTTTTATTGATCCAACCTGTTATCTCCCTCTACAAGACATGTCACTATCTCCATGTAGGAGAAAGGTCAGATATTTGTTAAAATAATTGTCTCTGATCTGATTGTATTTCCTTGAATCGTCTCCCCACCTTGTCTCGGAAAGCACGTAAAGTTGTCTTTGTCTGTTACGATTCTTATAAAATATCATCGATATATTGATAGAAAAAATAGGTGCGAAGTTCTCCGGGTCAGCTAGTTATAAAAAAAATACCATTATATTTAATTTTCTTAATATTTTATTTTCTAATTATGCTGCAAGCTTTGAAAATAACAATTCATCATATACACTTCTAATATTTATTTGGTAAGGCTAAACGCTATTTGTGTATATTAAAAATTATTAAAAATTATTTATAACTGTAATCGATTTATACTACAATATTTGGTTTCATTAATCTAAAAGTGGTTTGAATCGTTGATTTTGATCGTAGCTGTGCCCGAAACTTTGTCCGCGTGGAATTTAACAAAATAGTTATTGTCCAGTTCGCAGTTATAAAAAAAAATTAAAATAAAAGTAGCCTAAGTTACTCCCTATTAAATTAGCTATCTGCCAGTGAAAGTCTCGTCAAAATCGGTTCAGCCGTTTCAGAGATTAGCCGAAACCAACAGACAGACAAACAGACAGACAGACACACCGACAAAAATTTTAAAAAAGTTTATTTTGGTATATGTACCGTGTATATCCATATGAATGTAGTAATAAGCGGTTATTTTAATATCACAAACAGACACTCCAATTTCATTTATATGTATAGATAATCAATATTTTTATTTAATACTAGCTGCCAGGACAGACTTTGTTCTGTCAAAAGTTAATAATAAAAATTACTTTTATTTTTTATTTTTTTTAGTATTAAGAGCCATTTCACAATTTTACGCTCTGCAATTTTAGGTAAATTTGGTCGCATCTTTGTGCTAGTAAGTATAGTGTGACAAGTAAAAGACCATCTTGATCATTTTCTAATGTATAATAAAAATTAATAACTATGGTATAAAATATTTTTTACATAATTAATTTATTAAAAATTTCAAGTATGTTATATAACAACAGTCAATAAATTTAAAATAAAAATAAAAAATCAATTTTATGAAACAATTTTTTTTTTAAATTGATTTAGTTTTTTCAGTTTACGAATGAATCTAATATTTACGATATGAATAATATAGCATTTTATGACATCGACACCGACAAACATATTAATTAACAAATAACAAGAAAAACAGATTGAAATGCCTATTTGTATTGATAATGTGAGAAAAGAAAATTAAATTATACATTTGTTTACAGAAATTATCATTATATTATTTTACAGTCATTTTCGTAATATGTTTATTTTATTTATATTTTATTATGAAAGTATCGAATGCGTTTTATCCGCTATAACAACAGGCTCTTGGCGCATGTGAGCGAAAGAGACGGCTGCGCAGAATTTGGCGTGGACCTTACCTCTAAGAGCGCTAGCGCTCGACTGATTTACTGGGCTTGATGCGTGGTAATATATACTATCTTTTTATTATTTAATATAAAATGTATTAAAAATAATTACATCTTTTAATTATTTTTTTTTTTTTGTATTCCTTAATGATGTAATGTTACTTTGATGAAGATAGTTCGTTAAAATTTCTTAGTTTTCTAAGAGAAATATCGCTTTTAAAATTGTACTTATTTGAAAAATATTCGTAACTTTAAATTTTTTTATCGTTTAATAGAGATACAAATGGAATAAAAATCTATGATAGTGTGCAACAAAATTATATTCCACATATTATGATATATTTTTAAAATGGTTTCAACGTAGAGGTTATTGAAAAATAGGACTTCAAAGTATACATTGCGACCGTTTACCCAGGGAGGAGGCTGATGAAAAGGTTAATAATTTTATACACATAATATAAATCAATATTCTGATCCGACTATGGACTACAACAAAGGTTGCTTTATTATATTTCAAGAATATAAATTACATTATTGCATCCAACACTGAGATTAACGACGTCTTAATATTACAATTTCGCGGATTGTTACCGATTTTTGTGAAATGGTTCTTAAAACCTTCCGTGGGCCTTAAGGAACATACAAAAAATAAATTAGCCAAATTGGTCGAGCCATTCAAGAGTTAAGCGCTTAGCAACATTCATTTTTATTTATATAGATTTATATGTTTAAACTATGTAAAAATAAAAAATATTTAGAAGGTCGAATCATTTTATGCATGAAGTACTACAAGTAAGTGTACTGTATGTATAAGGCCACACCACAGGACGTTATCTATAAAAAGGCCACATTGCGAGCATCCCCAAATATCAAAACGTTTTCCTTTGGGTAATGATAGGTTTTCTATTGTCAAAAAAATGTATTTCCATATTGAACGTCCGAAAAATATTATGAACCTGTTATAGTTGTGTATGATATAAGGCTAACTCAATATAATAAATCTCACGATGTTTTTTTATAGAATGTTCTGGAACTTCTCGAATGCCGTAACTATTTATTTTTATTCTCTCACTAACTACAAGCTTTGAAAGACTTGAAGAACAAGAGCGAAGGTAATTTCGAATGGAATTCTTAAGCGCTATTTTATTTTTATTTTATCGTAATTGTGTTAAGTCTGAATCATTTTTTTATTACAAATTTTATTTTGTATCTTTATAATGAATGAGCTTTTAGTAATTTATGAAACTTTTGTATAATAAGGGGTATTAAAACACGAATTTGGGTTTATCACACGAGGCGGAGCGGAGTATGATAATAGTATCACATGAGTGTTTTAATACCTAATTATCAAAAGTTGCATACAACTTTTTAAACGAGGTAGGGCACAGCAGGAATTTCCTGCTCAAAATATGGAGCAGCCCGACTGGGGTAGTACCTCGACCTTACAGAAGATCACAGCAAAATAATACTGTTTTCAAGCAATATTGTGTTCCTGTTGGTGAGTAAGGTGACCAGAGCTCCAGGGGGGATTGGGGATTGGGTCGGCAACGCGCTTGCGATACTTCTGGTGTTGCAGGTGTCTATAAGCTACGGTAATCGCTTACCATCCAGTGAGCCGTACGCTTGTTTGCCGACCTAGTGATATAAAAAAAAACACACTTTATCTACTCTCATAATATGAATCTCACCTAACTAATTAAATGAAGAGCCGGTTATTTTGTTCGGCTCTACTGCGAAAACTACTGAACCGATCGGAATAATACTTATACTTTAAGATGCAGCGTGTTTCTGAGAAGGTTATAGCGTAGGTATTAAAATAATCTAGTATAAAGTATAGAAATAGAACTGTATAAATAGTTGATGCATATTTTATAGTACCTATGACGACATGGATACGGATCTTTTTTGGGTCGGCAAACAAACGTACAGCTCACCTGAGGGTAAGCGTAACAACAGAAGCATGAAACACCTGAAGCACCGCAAAAGCGTTGCTGACCCTACCCCTAATCTCTCTAGGAATTCTGGTCACTTCACTCACCTCAGGAACATAACAGCGCTTGAAAGCAGTATTTATTTAGCTGTGATCTTCTGTAAGGTCGAGGTGCTTCCCCAGTCGGGCTGCTCTTTGAGTTCAATATTTCCTGCTGTGCCCTACTGCAGTCAAAACCTCTCATCTTACTTGTACTATCTAAATACAAATCAATCATACAATACCATTATTTGTAAATTTTAGATTATAGGTTTTTCTATTATGCATCACTCTCTTGGTGCCTGTTCTCTTTGTCCCTCTTCTGGCCTCGGAGAAAAAAGTTGCCGAAACCATAAACAAAAAGGTCTATATTTTGTACAAAATACGTTAAAATGTTCTTGATTAGAAAAAAAAAATATGGAAAAAAAAGTAATTTATTCGCATCTTCGGAAATAGTGATTATTTATATTCTATAGTAAAAGAAACTTTTATCAATATTAATATATTCTCACAAAGGATCTATGACTGTTTAAAAAAAATTCTAACAGAATTTCCTGACAATGTTACACTCAACCTAATTCATGGCCGCTTATCCTTTAAGCTGTGTTGGAAAAGTTTTTTGCAAATCGACAAACATTCATTAATCTTTAAGGCAGCCTGATAACAAGATAGCTCTTTTAAATTTACTGTATGTGTATGTATGTATGTATGTATGTACATACATTGTCTTGCATTTATTATGTAATGCTAACAGTACATTATTTTTAAAATAATTGTTACTGGTTTAAAGTTGTTTTATACTGTGGAAGTATATAAAATTTATATTTTTTGGTTAATAGTTACAAAAACATATTGTCGATACATTTTATTACATATTATTTATTTTCTAGGCTCAAATAATTCTTTATTACAGTTTTAAAAAAAGATGTTTCATAAATTATGTAATGACTTACAATAGACTCAAAGCAAAGAGAAAATTAACCCCGTAAATTTTAAAATTTAGTTTTGAAGACTAAATTTTAGGTGGATTATTTTCATGTGTACAACTAATTAAAATATTGAGTAAAATAGTTAATCAATTAAATTATGCATCATTAATATTTTACTTCAAAAAGTACGATTCTTTCTATAGTGTATGATGGATGTATGGATGAATACTTATTTTTTTTATTTATAACTTCTTGCGGACTCTTTCTTAGCATACTATCTTGCCGATTCTTCTCTACAGAACCTACATGCCGAATCGAGGGTAGCATCACTTTTAACCATAATTAAATTGTAAATTGACGATTTGAAGGTGTTTTTAAAGCTTATTTGAATAAAGTTATTAATGATTTTGATTTTAATTTATTTCTCTAAAAATTACTCATTTAATCTCATTTATATTATACATGTATAACTTTAATGTGTACTCTGTACTATCAATATAGTCACTATGTAGGAATAAGCCATTATTATATCGCAGCGTTTTAACATTTATTTGTAAGACTTTCTCGTATCAGCGTACACTGCGACTCTTCTTAGCACACTTAGCACTGGCTTGCAGCTGTTGCGCTGACGTTCTCGGGTTCGATCCCCGCACATGACGTAATCGCATTGGCTATGCAGATGTTTATTGTGCTCTGGCGTTTGTGTTTGTGTATTGTGTTTCCGGACTCCCGACACACGAGTAAATCTTAGTGAGAGTGAGTGTGAAGGGTTTTTTGTTAGCCTTTATAATGCACACTCAAACAAACAATAACCTCTGCACTTTTACAAAATTAACGTAATTACACGAATCGAATAAACGAAGAAGGAAATTAAAAATAAATTAACGACTGCATTCGTTAAGCGGAAAAAAGCAAAAAATTGGAACCTGACCAAACATTCAGATACTTTGGCAACTCTAGCGAGAGTTTGAAAGCTCGATGTCTTTTATTCAAGAAAATATATAGTAAAAAGACTGATTCGTAAGAATGAAATAGTTCAAAGAGAACTGTTTTACTTTTATAAAAGAAAAAAATATATTCTCTTTAACAGACATTTTTATTTGAGAAATGAATTTTGGAAACTGTTTATAAATTATGTATGTATCAGAAAATGATGTTTGACATGTGTGAAGATTTTATTGATTATTTTTATAGTTTTTGATTAAAAATGCCCAGTATAAGAGACTTTGCTAGCAAGTCCAAACTTAAAATAATCTTGACGTCGACGGCAGCGAAAAAAATATCATAACACGAAAAAATAAACTGAAAACCTATATATTATTTATTTTCACATTGTTTATACTACTGTTATACAATACTCATTCTTACAATAATTTATTAGGTCTAGGCCGTACTTTACTATCAAATAAAACCAGCATATTGAAATTTTAATGAAGTTAAGCTTCCAAAGTAAATATTTAGTTACTGAAGCCAGCGTATAATTACGTCAAAATTAATTTAAGTTGTCTCAAAGCCGCAACACAAATGTGGTTCGAAAACACATGGGTATAACTTGAACATGTTTAACAAGAGAAGTTCCTTAATGTAACTTCGTACATTGTACCGTAGAAGCCTATAAACGTACCAGCTCCGAAAATGCCCTTTCAGCTATCAAGATGAAGGGTTTGAATCTCATTTAGCGTGAGGATAAATTATTCCTCCCCAGCCTATTTTCATTCGCTATGGCTATGACTAAATTTATAAGAAAGGACAGGGTTTTTTTTTTAAAATAATAACTGCCCAGCTCTTATGCGATTCTTCTCTGTAGAAGTTACCTTCCAAAATGCTCGCAAAGCTTCACTTATACCATAAATAAATTTATTAATAACAATTATGAACATTTAATTTTAATTTCTACAATGACGATTCAAATTAAAAAAGGAATTATTACGTTCCATTTTTAATTATTACAATCGATTGCCAGTAACTTTGTTCGACTAGAATATTATATCACATCTCATATGCTATAAAAAAAAACAGATTTGACAACATTTTTCAGTAATGTTCCGCTACTAGTTAGTGATTGTCGCCTAATCATATGTAGCCTATAATTTTTTTCTTTAAATAAACTACCCAATCCTAAAATTATTTTTGTATTCGTTTTTCAAATTTCTTAATCAAGAATTCTTTTAGCTTTATAATATTAGCATAAATTTCATTTACAAAAAACAGTAATTGTCTCCTAGCACGAATATCATAAGCAGAGACGTGGCAGTGTCTGAGAAATTGATTAAACATTTTTCTATTCCCTAAGGTTTTCACGTAGTAGAGACCTTTGCTCGATATTAACACATTTACAGGCCGTTACGAAACAGTCTAATGCTTATATATTTATATTAACTTTGTATCTGTCGGATACACAGAACTTTTTGTGTACAAAATAGATATGTAGTAAATTCTAACGCAAAGCGGGGGTATTTAAGTCTGCCACGCAAATATGAAATGGTCATTACGACATAACACCATTAATAATAATTATTATTCCGTAAATAATTATCAGGCTTAATTTTTAAACACGAAGTAATGCTATTAACCGATTTAAAAAAAGGAGGAGGTTTCTCAATTCGACCGTTTATGTATGTTCGCAGTAAAGTTCGTCGTTTGTTACGGTTAACAAACGACGAACTTATCCGCGAACATACATAAACTTTGATAATTCTTTTTTTGTTGGAAGGGAGATATCCCAAGAATAGTACCGTGATAAGGAGAACAGGACCTGATGATGGCATCCCAGAGTAGTGGCGACTAATGCGTTTGTTAATTTTGTTCATCTACTTACGTTGTATTACCTGTCGATATAGCTGAAGTCAGTTTTTTTAGAAAAGCTAGCAAACAATTATTTTCATATAATAAATATTGTAGTCGAAAAAAACTTTGACTGGATTACCGTAAGAAAATGATGCTGCCGGTATCATTCTGGTTTGCTCCACTTAGCATCCATTTCGTGTTCTCAAACAATGTAATTAAGTTGTAAAATGACGATTCAAATATGATTTTAAAGCCTATTTGAATAAAGCTATTTTTGATTTTGTTTTTGATTGTATTTATATGGAAATGTCTGCATATAACATATTATAACGATGCTATATTTCCTGATCCCGTCATGATATTGATATCGTATTTCGATCAGCGAAGCAACGATGAACGATAACGACCAACGCTGACAAATATTTAAATAAAATGAATAAACTATTATCATATCGACGATAGTGACTAGCCTGTTGGCGCAGTTTGTAGTGACCCTGCTTTCTGCTCCTGGGGTTGTGGGTTCGATTCCCACACTGAATCTGGGTGTAATATATATATATATATATATATATATATATATATATATATATATATATATATATATATATATAAAGGTCACTGCTCGTTTCCCGTAGGTGATAGCGTGATAATTTGTAGCCTATATGTTGGCCCGGTTTCTTAATAATATTCGTGCCAAATTTGAAGTAAATCCGTGCAGTACTTTTTGAGTTTATCCCGGACAGACGGATACAGACAAACAGACAAACAGTAAAATTCTAAAAACTATATTTTTGGCTTCGGTATCGATTGTACATCACACCCCAAGTATTCTTTTAAAAAAATATTCAATGTACAGTTTTGACTTTCGTTGTCGTTTAACGAAAAAAAAAAAATGTAGCTATACCAGTCGGCTGTTACCTATAACATGACCGTATAGACGACCGTGTGTGTATGTTGTAGATATTTGTTTATTTATTTAAACTTGTATCACGTAATGCGGGAATAATTTCAAGCTTTATTCACATAATAATTTGAGCAAATAGTATATACAGCTCTGGCGAGCTGATCTTCTGTAAAACAAAGCCCAATCCACCGCGCTGCTTCACTGCGGGTAGGCGAATATATTCCGTACTCATGAGTAACGATCGCTATCAGATGTCTGTGATGACAACCGGGAACAACTGCTTAACGTGCTTTTTGAGGCACGGTGGGGAGACCCACAAAGTAAGGCAAACAGAAAGAAAAGAAATATTTGTACTCATACAAATATCTATGCCGAGTGGAAATCGCGCCCGCTATCTAGGTGTGTGAGCAACTAAACAGTACACGCATCACTATACCAGAGCGACTTAAACTATATGGGAATAAAATTGTATGAAAGAGTAAAGCAGCCAAGAGACAGAGAGTGAGGCAGCGAGAATGATATTTTAGCCAACTTCAAAAAAAGGAGAAGAGTTCTGAGAGGGGAACTTCATACAGCAACAACATCTAATTAAAATGTCTAAATAATAAAAACATTTTAATATCTATTATAAAGAAGAAGTATGACATTGCAAATGCACATAGAAATAGTAAATAGTGGAACTGAAGTCAAACAAATAATGCTCGAACCGAAATCAATTACGCCTGATGTCATATGGGTTAGGTCCAATCCTATTACTAAATTGAATGGATAGCGTCCGCTTTGTAATAAGGTTAGTTGTCCAGTTGCCGATAGGTCATCTAAGTAAGAAAATCGATATTTTATTATCAGGCAATGTAACAAAGATTCGCTTCTTCTCATCTTTTGTTTTCTTCTATTGTATGTATACCGTTTCTTAAACGACGACGCAACGGTCACAGCTCTGGTTTGTGGCTGTTGCACTGGCGGGTCCGGATTCGATTCCCACACATGACAAACATTTTGGGGGAAAGGGGCCTATATTTAGCAGTGGGATATTATAGGCTGAAGCGATATTTACCGAAATATAACCAATATGCTTATTGCTAATTAATGGTATAAGTAAAAAAAATGCCACACACTATAGTCTTATATGTATATAACTATATAGTTGTGTATATCCGGGGCCCGGAGGCTTTGTCCTACCGCCAGGGCGAGGTGGTGAATGCTAGCGCGACCCCATCTCGCCCCACCCAGGCGGACGACTGCTCACACGTGGTGGTTTTTAGTCAGTAGGAGTCTGACATAACCCTCTGGCGCCCCCGCGCGCGTCCATGAAGGATTTTCCCACGTAAAAAAAAGAAAAAAAAGAAGGTATAGTTGTGTATATAGAACAAAATATAACCACCGCCCATGCCGTGGCAAATAACCGCATGGCCTACACAAACATTTGCGTTGAATGTTGACAAAAAAACACTCTAGGCAAAAGTTTCCACGACAACTCCAGTCAGGAAAAATATATACTACCCCCAAAAGTCTTCAAATAATTTTCTTTTCATATCAATTGGCATTTTTATCAATGCAACTTAAAAGATGTTCATATACTACACTAGCAAAATTAAATTACTAGCAAAATTAGGTGTTATTTGGACCAATACTTAACCTTAACGAAACACTGTTATTGTGGCGATTGAGCCAACAAGCCCCTTAATACAAATTGTTATACAAAATTTATCTCATAATTAACTGTCAAAAACTTCAGAAACAAAACCCAGAGAAACTAAAACGATACGATATTCCTCATTATTGTTGTTTTCGTAGAACGAAATATCTCGTTCAGTACAATTGCTTTGAAGTTTTATCAATAGTTAATATATTATAAATTGTGAAATAAACTAATTTCAACTTCGGTGGTAAAGTCGAATTGTCTATGTACAAATAATGTTAGATTATTATTTAAATGAAAATTTTAAGAAAGTGTGGCGACATCTATCGCGCGAAATACGAACGACTACAAACTACGTAATTAGAGAAAACTGACGTATGCTACATCGCGCTATCAGAGTTTTCAAAGTGATTAAGTATATATACAAGATCCCGACAACAACCGTGGGGGCGTTAGCCCGCCAGACACAACATCCGTCTGGCTGGAGGATCCTCCCTTTTCCTCACACTTCCAAACTGGTGACCCCGACGTGATTCTTCACGCTCCCCTAAACTAGTGACCCCGAGCATGAACGTCAGCGCAGCCTTCGCAAAAGCCACGTCATCGTGACGTCATCATCACTTGACCCCGAGCATGAACATCAGCGCAACCTTTATCGTCATCATCACTTCCTCAAGCTTTCGAGCAGCGAGTAGCATCCAGCATCTACGGTTTCAGCCAGCCAGCATTTACGGCTACTAAGGGTATCCTGACCACCAGCATGCAACGGACGCGCATTCCTGGTCATCGCCCAACGCCTTCTCAGCGACTTTGGCACAGCACACTGCACTTCGGCCGCTCAGCAAGCAAGAGACGCACTTCTCTCCTGGTCGACGCAGCAGCCAGCCACTACGCAGCACTGCACCGCTCCGACTCACTGGAGAATATGCAGCATCACCGCAGACAGTTCCGACTCACCGTGAACTATGCGGCATCTGGTTCCGACTCACTAGAACATTCCACTGGCCCGGCAAGCATCACAAGATGAATGGACGACTTAACCTGCTATCGACCTCCGGTCTCGGAGGGGAGTGATGTGGCGACATCTATCGCGCGAAATACGAACGACTACAAACTACGTAATTAGAGAAAACTGACGTATGCTACATCGCGCTATCAGAGTTTTCAAAGTGATTAAGTATATATACAAGATCCCGACAACAACCGTGGGGGCGTTAGCCCGCCAGACACAACATCCGTCTGGCTGGAGGATCCTCCCTTTTCCTCACACTTCCAAAAAAGTTTTGTCACATTATGATCATCATTATAATAATAAAAACGGACAAAAAATTCGAACAAATTAATTCAAAATGTCTAATCCGCTTTTAGTGACAGTAGATACAACAACTTTCTTTCACTCTGGATAATTCTTTTATATTTTTTTTTAAACAAAAAAAAAACACAATAGTCCCACATTAATCCTTTGTAGTTGTATTCCATAGTCAAAATATAAAGAAAAATATATAGAGAAACTAATTGATCTAATATTCCATAGGAAACCCAGTGCACTCGACCCCTATGCTCTCGTGTTTTCATCTCTTCGACGGTTCTTTTATCTAGTTCCCTCGCAAATATTAGGATGCGATGGATCCAACGCATATTGGAAACCCCTTCAGAGCTTTGAAAATATAGGGTATTAAATTCCTTGCGTCCGATACATTGATACGATGCTCTTGTTCGCTTCAACGATTTCTAGTTAAAATTGATGGTACAATATATATCTATATGCTTCAGCCTGTAATATCCCACTACTGAGCATAGGCCTCTTTCCCCATGTAGGAGAAGGATATCTACCAATAAACAATTATCGTTGAAATGTATGTACTACAGTGCTGAGACAACACAAATTAAAAAAAGTGCGTGCGTACAATGTATACATATCAGAAGTGCAACTTCTTTGGCAAGCTAATTTTTAAGTCTCGTTTATATTTATACAAATTTAAAGCTTTAGATTTCCGTTCCAGCGCCATCTAGTCATTTTGTAATGTAATACTATCGACATTAATGTAACAACCTTTGTAGTTTCTATAGTACACGCTAGGTGGCTCTGTTGTTCGACAAAAGCTGCACATCTTCGTGACACTAATATTATTATTATTGCGTATCATCCATTAAAAAATTACCCTCATGTGCCTAAAGAAGTTTTACTTCAAAAATATTATCGGAGTGAGAACCTCCTCCTCGTTTTGAAGTCAGTTAAAAATGATTGTAGTAGAAACGTGATTTTTTAGCTTTATAAAATGAAGTATATAACCTTCACCGTTTGCAAGTAAGCACGAGTTTATCGTATTTAGCTAACTACGCAATACGCCTCACAAAGCTATTGTAGCTTTACGAGTGACAATCAAGCGTAGCTTTACCACCTGACGCCAGCTATCCAAGTATAACCGTTGGTTTATAACGCACTTGACTTTAAATACAAACAGCAGAAAAATAAAAAAGTAGCTATTTTTAACCGAATTAGAAAGAAAGATTGTTATATTTATTAAGTGTTATATATTTTTTTGACTCAATCTATAGTAAAAGAATTTCGTAAAATACAAATAATAATTATTTAATAAAATCACGCTGTTTGTGGTCACACTCCACGCAAAAGACTAGAGATTTTCAGAGTTTAGTCCTTAAGACCCACACTCCAACCTTTCGTAGTCCACTGCTGGACATAGCCCTCCCGAAGTTCGCGCCAAACATCCCGGTTTTCCAGAATCCTCATCAAGCCACCACCGGCAATCTTACGTAGATCGTCGGTCCAGCGGACCGGAGGAACTCCCAAAGTGCACTATAAAACTCATAGTATGAAAAAAATTGGGTGTGAAATCGTGTGAAAGTACTGACTCTAACGCTAGGTGACACTAAGATGACGTTACACAGAGCTTATAGCTGTTTAGAGAACATATAGTAGTAGTATATAAAATGAGATTATGAAATGAGATGTCTGAAAGTGATAGGGTTTGCAGTGTTACAGGTCACATTTTGCCATTCGCTGAGGTAGGACACAGCAGGAACTTTCCTGTTCAAAATATGGAGCATCTCGACCTTATAGAAGATCACAGCTAAATAATACTTTTTTCAAGCCGTGTTGTGTTCCTGTTGGTGAGTAAGGTAACCAGCGTTACTGGGGGAATTGGGGTCAGAAACGCCCTTGTGATGCTTTTGGTGTTTCAGGCGTCTATGAGCTACGGTAATCCCTTACCAAAAGGTGCTATATATTACACTTATTTGCTGGCCTAGTTATATAAAATAATTGTATATTAACATTTTCTATTCTGATAAGAATATCAATGAATTGTGTTAGAGTTTTATTAGTTAACTAACTGACCCCGCAAACGTTAATTTGCCATATATTTTATTAACCTTCTCAATCCCCCCCCCCCTTATAACTTAGGGGAATGAAAAATAGATGTTGGCCGATTCTCAGACCTACCCGATATGCACACAAAATTCCCCCCCTATAACTTAGGCGTACGAAAACTAGATGTTCAACCAATAATATTTGTCGTTAACAGTACACTCTGATCCATAAAATTAATTCGGAAAGTATCTTATTGTTACGAGCGTCGTTACTGAAACCTCGGTAATAAGGGCGGTAAAAATACTATCAACATCTGGTGTGGAATCGCCGATTAACCGAAATTGCTCGACGAAAACGCATTTATATACCGATCGCATGTACTCTATGGGAAATGTAATTATTTTACCGTTTATGATAATAAATTCTTGCATATATTATACCTTATATGCATTAGTTTCAACAATAATATTACTAAATGTTTGTGTGGTTTGATTTTAAACGCTCAATCGTTAGTGGGGATACGAATTTTAAATTCTTAAAAAAATATAACTAGATTTAGTAAACTTTTTTAGTGTTTGAATTCTTTCATTTTTTTTAATAAAATTCTTAGTATACTTGCTAAATTGTAACATGACCAGTAAACGGCACAGCAGGAAATTTCCTCCGACTGGGGTAGTAAGTACCTCGGACCTTACAAGTTACAGAATATTAAAATTAAATAATACTGTTTTCAAGCAGTTTTGTGTTTCTATTGATGAGTAAGGTGCCCAGAGATCCAGGGGGGGGGGTGGAATTGGGGATAGTGTCGGCAATGCGCTTCTAGTGTTGCAGATGTCTACAGTAATCACTTACCAGCAGATGAACCGTACGCTTATTTACCGACCTAGTTAAGTATAAAAAAAAGATTTTTAAACTTTTAACGGATTAAAGCAATAAAGAAATATATTTTTAAGGACCACACTAGACGTAAGTCGAAGCTAATTTCTACTTGGCGTTAATAAATGAACGAAAATATTAATTTATTAATGCCATTAAGGTATTATATACTCACTTATTGAATTTTTTTTATCTGCATTCTCAAAAAAAAGGACTCACAAACATAAAAAAACAAAAAATCAAGATAGCAAACAACGATCAATTTAAAAATTGCTACATTACAAATTTACGTAATGTACCCAGTGTTATTAAGCAACCTCAACTGAGTCACAATATTTAGTGCACACTAAATCCTAGCGTCTCCGCAGAAACCACTTTCCTATTCCTTATCGGCTTTATCTAAACTACTTAGTTTAAATATTCGAATAAACTAAACATGTTTGTAAGGACCAAACTTGATATAATTTTTTTAATACTTCTGATTATTTTGTTGACAGTACTGAACTTTTCACTCGTCTCATCGTATCAAGACTGTGACATTTTTTTGTAAAATACTTCGGTCCAATTTAAACCTTATAACTTAAAATCTAAGGTTTAAAATAAAATATAAAATATTGTAATAGTAAATTTTCGTTTTATAGTTTCATTAGTGTCCAAGATTATTAGAGATTCTAAGGTTTCCAGATGAATTTTAGTATTATATTTTTTTACCACTTTTTTTATTATTATTATTTTTCAAAATTATTGTTACAAAAGATTATTGATTTTCTTTGATTTTGTTTTTACAATAAGAACTTTTCTTTTACATTTTTATTATTTATTTCCGATTTTCATGATTCTTTTTTGTCGAATCGAATACTAGTGCTTGTCATGTGGTCCCATTTTAATTGTAATGTGATCTGAATAGCACTTTTTGAATTATTTCTAATAACGCACATATACTTGAATATTTTTTCATGTACATTGTATTACTGGTCCATTTAATAAAAGTACGCGGTACGACCGCTCTGGTGTCGCGGGTTCGATTCCCGCTCGGAGTAGATATTTGTGTTTATACAAATATTTATATTTATTTCCGGTATAATTGTAATGTGGGTCTTCTCACCATGCCTTGGAGAGCACGTTAAGCCGTCGGTCCTGCTTATTATTATGTACATCTGATAGCGATCGTTACTTATAGTACAGAATATATCCGCCAACCCGCAGTCGAGCAGCGTGGTGGATTAAGGATCAGAATCCTTGACCTACATGGGGAAAGATTTCTATACCCAGCAGTGGGATATTACAGGCTGAAGTGTATAGCGCGTAAGCAAAGACCATTATTCGTAACAAAGGTTTCAGAAATTAAAGTAATTTAATACGTAAATACCTTTTTAAACAAGGCCGAAGTTTCTGCATTAACTTATATTTCAGCGGCTAAAAACAACTGTGATCTAATGTTATATGTACGGCCAAATACTTCACGTGACTTGGAGTGCCACAGCACAGTACGAGAACAACAACAAAGCAACCAATGATCATATATAAATCTAATATATAAAATTCTCGTGTCGCGGTGTTTGTAGTTAAACTCCTCCGAAACGGCTTGACCGATTGTCATGAAATTTTGGGTGCATATTGGGTAGGTCTGAGAATCGAACAACATCTATTTTTCATCCCCCTAAACGTTAAGGGTAGTCCACCCCAAATTTTTTTATCTTAATTTTTAGATAAATTATTTATTTTTTATTTTATTATGATTTGGCGTTGAAAAATACATAACCCTAAATTTTCACCCTTCTACCACCAACCCCTATTTTTAAATAGCGTTTAGCGGCAAGACAACGTTTGTCGAGTCGGCTAATACGAGTATATGTATATTATTACGTAAAGATCGTACAATCTTCACACAAATACGATTATGACTAATATGAAATATTTGTCGCATGATTTCATATGATATTAAGGCTCTTTAAACCTTATACATATACCTCATAAGAAACTGTGCCAATAAAAATTAGAAAAAAAAAATAAAGAATTTCGTAGGAAAATTTACAATTAACAAAAAAAAAACTGTCGAACGAGTTTATTCTCGAGTATTTTGTTTCATCAAAAGCCTTAATGAAAATGTTTTCCCACTTAATACAGAAGATACTATACCTGATATATATATATATATATACTTTACCTTGCCTTGTACAAACAATGCAGTTTAAGACACTGCAGAAATTCGTACACATACTCTTAGCTAGTCTATCGCTACAACACAAGGATTACACGGAGCGAGATAATCTATACAAATAAGTAAAATTCGAGCGTCTGTTTGCAATATTAAAAGTACCGCTTTTTCTAAATGCATATGGATGTATACACGGTACATATACCAAAATAACATTTTTACAATTTTTGTCTGTCTGTCTGTCTGTTTATTCCGGCTAATCTCTGAAATGGTTGGGCCGAATTTGACGGGAATTTCACTGGTATCTACCAGGCTGATGTAATAAGGAGTAACTTAGGCTTACTTTTAGGCTACTTTATTTCAGAAATTTATTTATTTTTTAACTCTGCGAACTGAACAATAACTTATTTGTTAAATTCCACGCGGACGAAGTAGCGGGCATAGCTAGTACCTAATAAAAATGTAATCTCTATACTATTGTTAAACGCTATATAAGAAAATGCGTATTTTTAACTAACTACCAAAAAAGGAGGAAGTTCTCAATTCATGTTTTTTTTAATCGACATCAAAAAAAGGAAGAGGTTACTCAATTCGACCTATATATATTTTTTTATGTATGTTCGGGGATAACTTATGAATCGATTCTGATTATTCTTTTTTTGTTGGAAAGGAGATATCCCTAGTTTGGTACCATGATAAGGAAATCAGGATCTGATGATAGGATCCCAGAGAAATCGAGGGAACTCTCGAAAATCCGCATAACTTTTTACTGCGTGTACCGATTTTAATGATTTTTAATTTAATCGAAAGCCGACGTTTACCATGTGGTCGTATTTAAATTTCATCGAGATCTGATTACAATTTTTGGAGTAATTCTGTGATAACGCGTATTTACTTGACTATTTTTTCGCCTACCTGCGTTGTGTTACTTGTCGATGTAATTGAAGTCGGTTTTTTTTCGTTAGCAAGCAAGCACAATTATAACTATTAAACTTAATATCTGTTTTTTTTTTTAATAGCAATAAATTTAGTACCAAACTAAAACCGTACTCTAACTCAGTCTTCAGGAAAGACACAAAAAATTCAGTATATTAAGAGTCGTATGCGTTCTTATAAATATCTAGTCGATCTAGAACAATCTCTTCATTTTCGAAGGCTTCGCTCGAAACACTAAAGGAGCTTTAGTACTACAAAGAGAATTTGATATTATGATGGAGTGAATAAGCTCCTTGTACTCTCCACTCTGTTTCCTTTAGAGCTATTTAGGAGACCAACTGATGTTCAGAATACAGCATCTATAATACTGTATACTAACATATTTGTTTCTTTGTCTGTCTGTGATCAGTCAGATGTGAGTTTTGAATAGATTTTTCTTAGTATATCACTATTAGCTAACAATAGTAACATTTTTATGACGTAACGTAAAATGCTTAAAATGCAAATGCTTAAGTATATGCCTACTTAAAAAGATTTTTCCTTTCTTTTACACTAAATTTAGATTTTTTTTTTCTCCATTTTGTTTTGTTATTTTTTTTTTTCAAACAATATGTTTCACGCAATTTAAAGTGCTGTTTTATGTATTAGCTAGTAGTGGAAACTTTATTAATTTCAGTTATTGTAATTAGTCATAATATAATAATGTAATATAAAATTGTATGTTTCCCAAATAAAAATAAAATTAAATAAAATAAAAATCAAATAAACGTATGCTTTGTAGCTATTACTTTGTAAGTAGTACAAAAACGGAAATTGGGTACAGATAAAACTGTGAGTGGCAATAGTTTTTTTTATTTTTTTTAAAGACATTTTTGCGGTATAATTGGTTTCTTTGGATATTTATTTTCTATACTTTTTAATCTTTTATTTGACAAGGCCACAATTGCTGGTCCAAATCAATGTCTATATTTGTACAAAAGTTTATTGTTTACTTGAATATTTAATCATGTGTCTCTCGAGCTTGACTTAGAAAACACGTAACGCCATCAATTTTAATCACAGCTGAACTGCTGTCAACTGTCACCATTAATTATAATATTTCGCACTAACCATGATAATGAACAAATTTAACGATTTAAGTTTTTGCATCAAACCGTATGATTTATACGAAAATCTAACTTGTAAATTATGCCAGCTAATAAAATTAACACGACCGAGCTCGGGTGCATGCGGAACGGGTCGCTAATACACGTATAAACTTTGAATTAGTTAATGAGAAACGGTGTTTGTGTCTAGTATACGGTATTCAGAGAAGTTGTGATATGTTAACTAGGGTAAATATGCACGTAGCGTTGTGATGTATATATTTTGCATAGAGTTAAAGGTAACACATATAACTATATATATATATATATATATATATATATATATATATATATATATATATATATATATATATATATATATCCTTGATAACTATACATATCCACCTAATATGATTATTATGATGCTCGTATTAAAAATTTATTAATTTTTTTTAATTCTGCTATGGCGGTAAAGCTTGCGGTCTGTCAAATGGTAAGCAGTAACCGTAGCCTACTGGCGCCTGCAACACCGCAAGCGCGTTGGTGACTCCCACTCTCCCGTACTCTTCCCGTCAACACAGAACACCCTAGAAGCTGTGGTTATTATACTCACTAAAGGAACACAAGAATATTTAAGAGCAGTAGTATTCAGCTGTTATATTCTGCAAGGTTGAGTCACTACCCCAATCTTAAGGCTATTTTTTGCCGTGCCTTACCACATAAATAGCGCTTATTTCAAATACAAATTACATGCATATTTACACTTATTGTTGGGTTTCCTTTAAAAATTGTTAAAAGTCTACTAAAAGTGTATTAAATTCATAAGGTTGTATTTTAAATAACTATCAATTTGTGATTTTAGTAATTTTTAAAGTAGGGTATTTGAAAAAAAAAAAAGAGATCATAATGGTCTACTTAAAATATATTCATTTTATAATTTTATTGGATTGTTTTAGATATCTAAGTGTTAAATTCAGTTAAAATTAAGTTGATAGTAATACTATATAATTAAATGTATTTGAATATGTTATTTGGTAATTCAATGTAATTTAGACAATCAATTGACTTTGTTCATATTATATAAATACGTGTTAAGAGAGAAGTGGCGCATTCTTAGTATCTGTTTGGTTGAGTGAAGTTGTGAAAATAAATTAGTGAACACCTATGAAGCAGTTTTATTACATCTCAGAAGTGGGATCCTGGCTATAGTGGTATGTCGAGTACTAGTAGACGAGGGCGAAAGGATGACCAGATGTTTGAGCCGCAAACACTCGAGGCAGAAATAAATGAAACAAGGTCTGCACGAAGTGAACATGCTGGTCGTCGCTCACGAAGTCGAAGTCCAATAATAAGGAGCCGAAGAATACAAGCCTCACGAAGTCCAGAGATATGGGCCGAGAACAATAGGGAGCGTGGGATGTCCAGAGAACGTTCATTAGAACGTCGGTTGCGAAGAAGGAACTACGAACAAAATGGCGGCTGTGGTTTGCGGCGGCAATCCGGATTCCATGAGCAGCGTGGTCAGGACACACAGAATATACCAGACTACGATCAACAAAAATTAACATCAAAGAGCCCATCTTTTACTATTCAGGATGTGATTCACATAGTTAATAGTTTAAAGGCAAAAGAGATGCAGCCATCAACACAAACTACTACTAATAACAACAAAAATGTAGATCATCAAAATATTTTACCAGATTTTAACCCTTCAACTAAAAATCAGCGCATCGATATTTGGTTACGTAAAGTTAACGAATGTGCTTGTGTTTATGGCTGGGACGAAAGAACCACCACACATTTTGCTATGCAAAAGTTACAAGGATTGGCTAAAACTTGGTACGAGGGGCTAAATTCAATACTATTCACATGGCAAGAATGGCAAGATAAGTTGTTAGCGGCTTTTCCCTGTGAACAGAATTACGGTCAAATTTTGGAAGACATGCTCAAGAGAAAAAGTAAATTCAACGAACCTATAGAAGTGTACTACTATGAAAAGTTATCACTTTTGAATCAATGCGATATCAGTGGAAAACGTGCCGTGGATTGCATTATTCATGGAATTAGTGACAGAATGCTTAAATCTAGTGCTTTGGCATTGCGGTGCTCTCATCCAGAACAACTCTTACAATACCTAATGAGTAATAAAGATATGGGAAATCTTTCTGAACGATCCTCCTATAGGAATAGACAATTTGTCGAGACTAAAAGATTTGATTCAAAGTACGCTGTTATATCCAATCCGAATCTAATATTCTGCTTTAATTGTAAGGAAAAGGGTCATCCCTACTTGCAGTGTCCTAAGCCTTTAATAAGATGCAATCGTTGTAATAAGATCGGACATAAAACGGAAAGTTGTTTAATGAATACAGACAAGAGACCATTAGGAAACGAAATACCTACTACGATGTGTATCACTGATTCAAGACCTAATTCGAAATTTGTAAAAAGTGTGACAGTAAATGGAAACCTATTAGATGCATTTATAGATTTTGGCAGCGAAGTATCATTAATTAAGAAAACTGTGGCATTACAGTTAGGAGTCGAATTCAACAAAGCTATATCTTTTATAAGGGGTTTTGGGAATGAGTTAGTACAATCCGCAGGAAGCGTAGTGTTGGATATTCTAATTGATGATGTAAAAGCCAAGGTAACTTGCAAAGTTGTTGGCGACAACCTATTGGACACGTCTCTTCTAATAGGTCAATCTTTTACAGAACAATGTCATGTTATAGTTTATAAGGACGCGAATCGATTACATTTTTTCAATATTGGAAAGGAATTACCATTTAGCAACACGGACTTAAAGAAAGAAGAGCACATTAAGATAAGGATAGCAAAGGATGTAGAAATATATGGAGAGACGTCTATAAAAGCACTCTGTGAACCAGCAATAAGTGGGGATATAGTATTAAATAGTAAATTATTGGGTAAACCTAATCAGCAGTATATCATTAAAGGTGGAATATACACAGTGACAAAAGGTTTACTGTTTGTGACTGTATTACCATATATGATCCCTTGTTTACTTATGGAGGATGTTTTGATATGTCGTACGGAAAAGGTGGAGTTGGTGAATAAAATAATTGAAACTGTCACAACAAGCACGCTAAGTGTACAAAATACCTGGATAAACAAAAATGACATAAAAATTGGTGAAAATGTGACTGAAAATGATAAATTAAGGTTAATTCAGATGTTAGATTGTTATAAACAATGTTTTGCTACTTCATTAAAAGAACTTGGCTGTACAAATGTCTGTGAAATGAATATAGAGATAAAGAATAGGCAACCCGTCGTGTACCGACCATACAGATTATCACACCACGAAAGAGAAACTGCGCAGAAAATGATAAACGAAATGTTGGAAGCTGGCATAGTTAGAGAATCTGTATCTGAATATGCTAGTCCCATGATTTTGGTACGAAAGAAAGATGGCAATTTCAGAATGTGTATTGATTATCGAAAATTGAATTCAATTACTATCAAAGAAAGATACCCGATGCCGATCATAGAGGACGAGATAGCAAAGTTATCTGGACAGGCCTGGTTCATTACTTTGGATTTGACTTCGGGCTACTATCAAATACCTATCAATGAGGAAAGTAAGCATCTGACAGCATTTGTCAGCCCGGATGGACATTACGAGTTTAACAGAATGCCATTCGGTTTGGCAAATGCCCCAGCTGTATTTCAACGTACGATGAACAAAATATTAGGTTCCGCGCGTTTTAGTAAGGCGACAGTATATATCGATGATCTTTTGATATTTGGCAAGAATGCAGAAGAGTGCTTAGACCGACTGGAAGAAATCTTAAAGTTGATTGAAAAGGCTAATCTAACGTTAAACTTAACAAAATGTGCTTTCTTACAGAACAAGATCGATTACCTCGGATACGAAATTAGCGGTTCAGGTATTCGTCCAGGAGAAAAGAAAATAAATAGCCTCATAAATTTTCCACGCCCAAATGATGTGCACCACGTACGACAATTTCTTGGACTTGTCAGTTACTTCCGGAAATTTATTCGAAACTTTGCTCAAATGGCTTTCCCTCTTAATAAACTGCTTAAAAAGAATGCTACTTGGGAATGGCAACAGGAACAGGAAAAAGCGTTTGCGAGCTTGAAAGCTAAACTAGTCGAAAGACCTATTCTAGCTTTATACAACCCTAGTGGAGAAACAGAACTACACACGGACGCCAGTAAGATCGGTGTGGGCGGAATACTCTTGCAGAGGTCTACAACAGATAATATTTTCCATCCAGTCGCGTATTACAGTCGACAAACGTCCCCCGAGGAGAAGAATTTTCATTCATATGAACTGGAGACGTTGGCTGTAGTCTGTTGTTTAAGAAAATTTAGAGTTTTTCTGCTAGGGAAAGAATTTAAAATCGTGACCGATTGCTGTGCTTTACGGTCCACCTTTGCAAAGCGTGACTTAATACCACGTATAGCACGATGGTGGTTATCTTTGCAAGAGTATGACTGTTCAATCGAATATAGAGCTGGAGCTAAAATGGCACACGTAGACGCGCTATCAAGGAACCCAGTGAATGATAATGACGAACGAAATATTGATTGTTGTCCTGCTGTTATGACGATCGCTAATGAAGACTGGTTACATACACTTCAACTTGGAGACACGGAACTGTGTAGGATACGAAATATTTTAGCCAGTAAGGAAGATTTTGAAGGACTACAATATATTAAAGATAACTTTTTGATTAAAGATAACAAGCTTTACAGGTATTTAGACGGCGATAGAAACAATATTCGTTGGGTTGTACCAAAGGGTGCAAGATGGCAAATATGCCGCATGAATCATGACGATATTGGACACTTTGGTATAGAGAAAACATTAGAACGAATAAAGAAAAATTACTGGTTCTCTAAGATGACTAAATTTGTTAGAAAGTATGTTAAAGCGTGTATCGAATGCGCATATGCAAAAAACAATAAAAATAATCGAGAAGGTCTACTACATCCTATACCTAAAGTGGAAATTCCATTCCATACACTGCACATTGACCATCTTGGACCCTTTGTTAGGTCCAAAAGAGGGAATTCGTATTTGTTAGTAGTAGTGGATGGATTCACTAAATTTATTTTTATTAAACCAGTTCGAGATACAAAAGCTCGAAACGTTATACGGACATTAAATGATATTTTTTATACTTTTCGGGCACCCGACCGATTAGTTAGTGATAGAGGATCCTGTTTTACATCGCACATTTTTAAAAGATTTTGTCTGGACAAAGGTATTAAACATATTTTAAATTCCGTAGCGAGCCCAAAATCAAATGGTCAGGTAGAACGGTACAACCGTACTATCCTAGATTCTCTGACTGCACAGAATTTGAAATATGATGAAAAGGACTGGGATAATCAGGTTGGTAAAGTTCAGTGGGGACTCAATAACACAGTTCAAAAGACGACTTGTAGAACTCCAGCAGAAATCATGTTTGGAACATCCATGAATAGCGAAATCAGTGCAACCCTAAATGAAATTATCGATAACACACGACAAGAAGTTGATTTAAATGAAATAAGGCTTAACGCAAAAGAAAGAATTAATAAGGAACAACAGAAGCAAAAAGAATATTTCGATAAGGGCAGGAAACCAGCCCGATCGTACAAAGAAGGTGATTTGGTTAAAATTGTGAAAACGTCGTTTGAAAATAAGGGTAACAGCAAAAAGCTTCTTCCGTCGCATATTGGCCCCTTTAGAGTAGTTAAAGTTTTAGGACAAGATCGGTATAAGATCGCGTCAATACCAGGTTTTAGTAACACTAAAAACAAACGCGGTTCTGTAGTCGCAGCAGATAGAATGCAGCCATGGATTCACGTGGCTGCTTTAGGTCTAGAAAACGATTAAATTGTATAAGTGACAATTTACGCCAGAAACGGCCTATATGGATGCGAAAAGGAATTGGTGGAGATCTTCACTATGAAGTCATGAGAATTGATTGGTTCATGACATAGTGATAAAGTTCATGAGAAGTAAACGAAGGAATGTTTCACTTACCTTGAAATATAATGTGATGTTAGGATGTGAGAAGTGATTGGTTAGTATCTTTGGTATTCTGGTCATGAGAATTGATTGGTTCATGACTAGCCTACCATATAGTAAAGTCCATGAGAATTGATTGGTTCATGGTTCAGTGAAATTTGAGATTGAGATGTGAGAAGTGATTGGTTCACATCTTAAAAGTCATAAGAAGTGATTGGTTCATGACTCGTTTATTTTATTTATTTTCACGATTTCATTAAATAAAGTAGAACTGTAAATTATATATGGAAGAAGTCTATGAGTTAAATGTAATGTAATGTAGTGAAATTATTATATATGTTTACAAATTTATCTTCTTTTCTTCTTTATCTATATGGCAGTGTTGGGTTTGCACGCGATTCGTGTACGAGGACGCACACGTCGTCAGGATGGTCGAGTGTTGGGTTTCCTTTAAAAATTGTTAAAAGTCTACTAAAAGTGTATTAAATTCATAAGGTTGTATTTTAAATAAACTATCAATTTGTGATTTTAGTAATTTTTAAAGTAGGGTATTTGAAAAAAAAAAAAAGAGATCATAATGGTCTACTTAAAATATATTCATTTTATAATTTTATTGGATTGTTTTAGATATCTAAGTGTTAAATTCAGTTAAAATTAAGTTGATAGTAATACTATATAATTAAATGTATTTGAATATGTTATTTGGTAATTCAATGTAATTTAGACAATCAATTGACTTTGTTCATATTATATAAATACGTGTTAAGAGAGAAGTGGCGCATTCTTAGTATCTGTTTGGTTGAGTGAAGTTGTGAAAATAAATTAGTGAACACCTATGAAGCAGTTTTATTATATTATAAAAGTGAAAATATAATTTTAAAAATGTATAAATAATGAATTTCGTGAGAAATAATACCTAGTAAATGCGCAAAATGTTCACGTTAAATCAATCATCCAATTTTCCTGACACGAGTAGAAGGAAAGAGTTTTTTAACATATTATAAATCTATATACATTTATAACTGACTTCCAAAAAAGAAGTACCGTACATATTTCTTATAATACATATGAGTGACTAACAGATATCTATCTATATTTATAAATAGATACACTTTACTAATGTAATGTAGGCCTTAATAAATAACGTTATATAATAAGTTTATCAAATATTTTCTAAAACGCTTGTGTAATTTATCAAACGGCAGAGTTTGAATTTGGAAAAGTAGTCGCAAAAATCGTGAATAATGGGTCAACGTTACTGGTGTAGCCGAAATTTTCTTCCTTATTTTTAAGAATTCAAACGCAATAAATTTTTCTCATTCTGTCAGTAAAAAATGTAGCACCATGTATATCTTTAGCGAATTTATAATAACTTAGTTATATATAACGAAGAAGGTTCTCTAAAGTAGGTTACTTAACAAAGTGACGTCACTATCTTCAACATAATCATGTTCGTGCTATACGTCGTGGTAATTCGTTTCATAATAAAACTATTTTCGATACAAAACAATCACTTTAATTTTACAACACTTTTTATCAATAGCTTAAACGTTACACTCGATAACAATATTTCAATGAATACAAATTCTAACATTAATATTCAAACAATAGTAATGTTAATAGTCAGATGAAATGAATAAGAATAATATAATAAATAAATAATGGATCTAGCGCGACCGTTAGATAGACACCGCACCAACCATGGAAGCATCGTTCCTTTTTCGTAAAATCGAACGATATATGAACATTAATTCGTTTCATATTTCATCTATTTTCGTACATCATACGAAAGTAGGTGTCGCATTGGTACAATTTACAAAATAAAGTAAGACAAAGTTGTAGAAACGTATTTTTGACATCGGAGAGTGTCTCGCGCCGAGACATATAACTTGAAAAAAGTCTTTCATGTCAAATTAGTTTAACAATTTTTTAAATACACAATGTATATGAATGTATTAAGAAAATGTATACGAAATGTATTAAGAAAACTTTCATAAGGAAATAAGCAAATATTAGCGATTAGTTTTGATTGAGCCTGTAACATATTACTTCTGGGCATCGGCCTCTTTCTCCATGTGGCAGAAGGATTGGAGCTTACTCCACTGTGCCCCTCCACTGCGGATTGGTAGATAATCGATTAGGTTGGCGATTAATTTGCTAAACAATAAAGACCACAAAATCATTAAAAGCGTATGGAGAGCCATACAATGTTATGCGCACTGATTCACTCGCATCGCCATTTATTCTTACTGAACTGTTCCAAAAAGTTATCGAGAAGTTTAAACTATGACAGGTTTATCTACTTCTGTAAAAATAAAATGAAAGAGAATAAATTTAAAGTTTGTATTAAAACAAATAATTAACTGAAGCTCGTTTTGGTGCAGGATTATATAAGATAAAGATGTGTGGATATTACAACGCTGTTTTTCATATAAGATATTACCTATTTTTATATTAAAATACAGTTTTTTTTAAAGACTAACTGCGGAATTTTTTGGCAATTTCTTCTCTGCAGAATTTGTTTATTTATTTATCTATTTGTTCTTAACATACACCGAAATACAGACACATATAAAGAAAGATACAATACAAGATGTACAAAGGCGATCTTATCGCTAAATAGCGATTTCTTCCAGACAGCCTTTGGGTACTGGACACGATACAGTAACAGCGGTTAGAAGTGTGCATAAATTAAGGAAGAAAAATCAATATTAATAAATAAAAATTACGATATAATAGACTTATATAATTATTAAAGAAAGAATCAACATACCGCCATATCGGTGGTAGCTTCACTTTTAACCATAATTGATAATTTAATTTTTAAAATGACGATTCAAATGTACTTTTGAAGCCTGTTTACATAAAGTTATTTGATTTGATTTAATTCAAAATTGTTTATAAAATAAACGCACAAACAAAAATTTCAGTGTTATTACACTAAACATATATTTATCAGAAAATTATCACAATTATAAATTTTTTATTTTAAACTCATTCTTTTAAAGAAAGATGCACAAAATTTATATTGGAGTAATACCTATTGGTTAAATGTATTTGGTAAATCTAATTCATTAGTCGTAATTAAGCTATAGACCTTATCAGGGATAATCAATGCGGATGGATTAATTCCAACAATCTAATCACAATATTACGATTACATGATTTGTATAATAATTGTCTGTTAATTAAATTAATTAAAATCTAAAAAATAATTAGTTACAGTTTTAACGTGACAACTCTAATAAATCGATGAACGCCGGCTGCATGCACGAACAAGGATGGCCCATTGTAGCGTTACGCTCACTGTCCCGTTACGCTCATTATACGCTTGCGCAGCATCGATCTCGATTGGCCTTTGCATCCGAGGAGATTTTTTGTTATGACGTTGTCACGTCAAATTATTGTCCGTAAGCCAACTTTACAGACAGCCAATTTTAACCGACTTCCAAAAAAGGTGGAGGTTCTCAATTCGACTGTATTTTATTTTATTTTATTTTTATGTATGTTACTACGGAACATTTTTTTTTTTTTTTTTTTTTATGTCACTAGGTCGGCAAACAAGCGTACGGCTCACCTGATGGTAAGCGATTACCGTAGCTTATAGACGCCTGCAACACCAGAAGCATCGCAAGCGCGTTGCCGACCCAATCCCCAATCCCCCCAGGAGCTCTGGTCACCTTACTCACCAACAGGAACACAATACTGCTTGAAAACAGTATTATTTTGCTGTGATCTTCTGTAAGGTCGAGGTACTACCCCAGTCGGGCTGCTCCATATTTTGAGCAGGAAATTCCTGCTGTGCCCTACCTCAGTTATACTACGGAACATTTGACTAGGTGGACCGATTTCGACAAAAAAATTGGCCCCACTTAAATTTATTTGAGATCTAACAACAACTTTTCCAGTTATATCTAACAATGCGTTTTTACTTGACTATTTTTTCGTCGACCTACGTTGTATTATACCGCATAACTTTTTATTGGGTACACCCATTTTGATGATTTTTAATTTAATCAAAAGCTGATGTTTATTTTGTGGTTAGATTTAAATTTTCATTTTAAATCGAGGTCTGATAACAACTTTTTGGGTAATCTTTGATAACGCGAATTTTTGACTATATTTTCGTCTACCTACGTTATATTATTTGTCGATGTAATTGAAGTCGGTTTTGTTTTCGTTTGCGACCAAATACAATTATTCTTTTATTTATTTAGTATATAAAAAAGTAGTTATGTTTAATAATATGTATATAAAGTATAAGCTGTGCCCGCCATAAATTTGAAGAAAAAAAATTCTATAGAATTACTCGGTAAATGGGCTATCCAATACAAAAAGAAACTCGTTTAAACAAACAAAAATAAACAAACTTTTCAGCATTATATTATTATAGATTTTAATTTATATAAATAAAAATGAATGTTACTAAGCGCATAACTCGAGAATGACAATTCGGCTTTTTTTTCTGTATGTTCCTTAAAAAAAAATATATAAAAAAAGGTTTAAAAAATTAATTTTTGAAATCAACTTTTGACAGAACGAAGTCTGTCCGGGCAGCTAGTTAAAAATAATTGCAACAAAAAAAAGGTAGTAAAGTAAGGTAAAAGGTAAAGGTGTTTCAATGTGCTAATAAGACACTTTTGATCCATCATTAAAACTCCTATTATCTTAAAAAATATAATAAATCTTATAATCGACTTAAATAGTGTAATATTTTAATATCATATATATTAATACGCTAAGGTTATGATTGCCTACCTTTTTAGAAAAACTTGACAATTACGCCCCATAAACTATATATCATTTTATAGATAATTGCTTGCTCTAACAACTAAGAAATTTAAACTATTTAAAAAGGAAGGTTAGGTATGCTTTAAGAAAAAACAGGGCTATTTTTTTCCGCAAATCAACGCAAGTCAATCCACGGGGTCCAGCTAGTAAAGTATATAAAAAGAGAAAAGAATCAGATGTCAATTACTAAAGCAATTAGAATCGCGTAGCTCTTCCAGTTTAGCTGTAATATCATTGAGCGGTTTTAGTTAAGTTTATAATGTTAACGATGTCTAGAGGTATTAAGCAATTAACAATTGCATACGCATTCATTCATTTTAAACTAAGTTATTATTACGCTACCTAAACGCTATTAGTTTAATTTGATTAAATATTGTAAATAATCCAGGAGGGGTGTTTAGGTCCATATCTTTATGTTAATGTGTGACTGCGGAGTTTCTTGCCGATTCATCTCTGCAGAATCTACATTCCGAACCGGAGGTAAGTTTACTTCTACAGATATAATTATTTATTTTTAAATCTTTAATTTATAAAATGACGATTCAAAAGTACTCTTGGAACCTATTTGAATAAAGCTGTTTTTGATTTTGATTTTGACTTCAGTGGCGCTGTTTTTCAGGCAAAATTTAAATTCACATACTGACCTATAGGTTTTCGTTTTTTATTTTTATTAAAAAGTGTGTATGAACAGACTACATAAATAAATGATTTAAATCTCATATATTGTATACATGTATATGTAATTTTGTTCGAATTACGTATGATAATACCACCATAAATAAACGTTTGTTAAAGTTTTAGTTCCTTTGCCAACCTTTCACAATAATTATGGCTTTCTTAATAATATTAACTTACGATATTTATATATCACAACAATGCATGAATTTATGTGAACAAATGTTTAAAGGTTTTATATAAATTATCAACCAAAACCATAGTACACAGCAAGTTTAATTAATCAACTTAGTGCGCTTTCATACGGAGACGGTCGATAAATTTCCGAATGAAAAACGGAATTCCCAGCTGTTAGGAAACTGGTAGTTACGGAAGATAGCAATCTCGGACGCCCGTCCTGTTTCCAGTAGCAATTTTTTTCCTGTACAGAAATGGTCAAAGTTGCTATCCGTTTTGGGAATAGGTATTCGATCGAAGTTTTTTTTTGTTATGTAGGTTTATATAATCTTAGTTGTTTTTATATTTTTGTGATTACTTTTAAACAAAAAAAAATATTGATAATGAAAATAATTAAAATAAATAAAATACTAACTTTTAAAATATATAATAAATATACCTATGAAATTAATATTAATCAGCGAATAAAGCCAGCACCATATAAACCAGAAACGCATAACTGGTTAATTAGTGAAGGAGTGTGATAAAGATAAGCATTTTAAAAAGGATTTGTGGTCAGTAGTACTCCCACGCAATGGCAATGCTATTTATATACTCCTAACATTAATTATATACGTGAACGACCAGTCCAGAACGACTTTAAATTACTTAGTTAACCATAAACGATCAGTTGTCGTTAACTTGCTTTCGTGTACAATTATTTATTTACAAATTATATTCTATGATCCTTTAAAGTAATTAATGTAATACAGGAATATTTATTATTTTAGTAATTTATTTTTCCGTTAATGGGATTGTTTTGGCTTACATACAATTCTATTTAATTTCCAAATTTATAATTTTGTAGAAATACTTACTAAAAATTGTTGATCTCCACTGGTCATAAATACTTGCAGAACTAAAGGAACAGCAAATCCTTAACTGTCTAAAAATATAAATAGAAGTTACACGAAGTTAAGAATGAAAGAGAAGTCACCATTATATATATTGGTATTTCTAAAAAGTAGCTAGTGTTCTAGTTTTCCAAAGTGCACACAACTTTTTCGATCGATATATTTTGTATATTTTAATTGGTTGATTTCGCTTGTAACATCCCACAGATTATCATCGATCGATTTCTAAATTACTGTGTTGTATATTGTACTAAAAAGTATTTTATTTATTAATGATGAAATAACGAAGCAAACTTAAAGCAATAATAAATTACGCAGTTAGAATCATAGCGAGGTATAAATCTCCAGCAGGAGACTGAGCATTATTCATTATGTCCTAATAAATTTAATTCCTAGACCAAATCGGTGTGATAGCCGGCGGGATAGAACAAAAAAGGTGATTAATTTACTATACTCAACTAATTTAGTAGATGGCAACTAAATTAGTAGATGGTTGCTACCTTGTACGCGAGAGTTTATAAAACTGGATGGATAGTTACGTGTGTGATTTCTATTTAGTGCTGAAACTGTAAATCTGCTTGCAACAATACTTTATATATATATATATATGTTCAACAGTTTATGGCCTAAATTGTGACCATTGAAGTTAATATTGCATATTATTTAGTTATAAAATATTTAAAAAAATCATATAAATTATATAAATGGCATGTAATTACCAAAGATAGAAACATTTTTGGTATTACTGTTAAATATTCTTCTTTCAAATTAAAAAGAGGCCGGCTGTTTCGCATTTCACTTTTATTGCTGTACTAAAACATTCAATATTTTAAACTCTTTATGTTTTAATCAATAAAAAATTAAAAAAAAATGTACATATCTTGTATCATTTTATTAAAGATTTGTGTAAAAGAGCTTACATATATATTTTCTTACTTTTTCATATAAATCTAAACAGTTACTTATTAAAATATTTTTGTCAAAGATCTATAATATCGATACTAATACTACATGTCATAAACTAACAAAGAAATATTACAAATGCCTAGACAATATTTTTTACGGAAAACATACGCTTGATTATAGTATTCCTTTCTTAATAAATAATCTGCCATCGGATTTAAAAGAAAAAATTAAAAGAAAAAGTATAAAAACATACATAATTAATTCTTTTTAGACTAACATATAGAGAGACAATGAAATGGCCGCATGTGAATATTTTTGTTAAAGAAAATAAATGAATAAAAATAGAAATACAAAATATTTATTATTTTTATATTTATTATTATTACTAGTGATCCGCCCCGGCTTCGCACGGTTGCAAAAACTATCAGTTTTCCTCTATTATATTATGCATATATTATACATATAAACCTTCCTCTGCGATCACTCTATATACTAAAGAAAACTGCATCAAAATCTGTTGCGTATTTTTAAAGATTTAAGCGTATAGACCGCGGGAAGCGACTTTGTTTTATACGATGTAATGATTATTCTGTAACCACTTATGTTCTTTTTTTATTTTTTTTTTAATATATTCACATTTATAACCGTTTTTTTTTAAATTTAACGTCATATTTTTATAATGGTTTATAATATATTTTATACATTAGTACTACTCTAGAAACACAGTCAGTGCACTGTTAAACTGTTAATTGTTTTTGCTGCACTATTTATCACACAAATTATATTTTATTTCTGTAAATAAATCTTGTGCTGTGTGGCTACGGCACCAAAGAATATAACCACCCCCTCTCTTCCCGTGGGTGTCGTAAGAGGCGACTAAGGGATAACAAAGTGCCACTACCACCTTGAAACTTAAGAAGCCGACCGATGGCAGGATAACCATCTAACCTCTGGCTTTGAAACACACAGGCCGAAGACGGGCAGCAGCGTCTTAGATGCGACAAAGCCAACCCTGCGGTCACCAACCCGCCTGCCTAGCGTGGTGACTATGGGCAACACACATGAGTTCACGCATTTTTGGCGCGAACTTGTGGAGGCCTATGTCCAGCAGTGGACTGCAATAGGCTGGAATGATGACGATGAAATAAATTTTATATATAAAATTCTCGTGTCACAATGTTAGTTAACATACTACTCCGAAACGGCTGGATGGATTTTTATGAAATTTTGTGTGCATATCGGGTAGATCTAAGAATCGGCCAACATCTATTTTTATACCCTTAAGTTATGAGAAGAGGGGGGGATTAAAGGGGTTAATAACATATATGGCAAAACAACGTTTGCGGGGTCAGCTAGTAAATTAATAAATAAATAAAGCTGAAAAGTTTCTTTGCACTAATCTCAGTAACTACTGGTTTTGGTTTTGGAAGAAAGCTAGAAGCTATATTATTTAGTACGTTTTTCCTCAAATTAACGAGAATAAAGCCGCGGGGCTCAGCTAGTAAAATATAAAATAGCTTCATGATAAACAAAACGCCCGAGCCTCACACAACTTTTCACATCGAACCCACTGTAGAACAGTCGGAGCTATAAACAAGGATTAACGAGTCCTCGGAGGAATATGCCATTCATTCCTCTAACCGCTCTCCTGGCGGATATATTTTCATTATTCCAGATATAAGGTACACGTAGCTAACAACGAACTAACAAAAATCTACAAAAATGCCCGTGTTTTTGTGTGATATTATTTAAATCTGGTACCCTAAATATGACGAAAAATAAATTTAGTTTAAAGTTACAATGAATCATATATATATATATTTCATATATAGACTAGCGCTTGACTGCGATCTCACCTGAAGGCAAGTGAAGATGCAGCCTAAGGTGGTGCGCGCTAGAAGCTAGAAGATGCCAATTCTTTCTTGATTTAATAATTTTTAATAATTTATTATCCACTTTTATAAATTTTTGATAATTTATTATCCACTAATTCACACCAACTGATTTCAATTTTTTTAATAATAACCGTATTCTTTAATTGAAATACCCGACTAGAAAAAAGGTCAGGCTCAACCAGATCATGTATCTGGACCGGATCAGGATAGAATAAGGCATGCCAGGTCCGGCAAGCTCTATCAGGACCAGGTCTGGTCCAGGATGATGTAAAATATAATCTAGTATGGTAAGGCATACTGGATCAGGACCTGGTCCGGTCCAGATCAGGATAGCCTGATGTAAAATATAATCAAGTATGGTAAGGCATACTGGATCAGGTCCCGGTCCGGTCCAGATCAGGATAGCCTGATGTAAAATATATCAAGTATAGTAAGGCATACTGGATCAGGACCCGGTCCGGTCCGGATCAGGATAGCCTGAAAGAAATTACGCGAACTGAGCCTGAATCGCGCTATTAAAGTTTTTAAGCGCACTTAGTATATATACAATTATCAGGACAGTCTAGCAGGGAGTCCATTTCTACACTGTGGAGCACTCGTAAGTAAAAGGAAATAGTTAATTAATAGTTACTTAGTACAAGTTAATAGATGAAATTTAAGTAATAAAAATAATTAATTAATAACAAAAATAAATAAAAATAATTAATATTTAAAGTAAAAACATAAATATATAATACACTGGAAAAAATAAACGGAAATAAATATCATAATAATTATGTTGAGTAACACATTTATACTATCAAATTGCTTCTTTTTTTTACTAAACAATTTTTTCAAGAATATACATTCGTGTTTTTTAAAAGGACCGAACCGGCTGATCAGGATGAGATAAGATTTCCTGATCTGGACCCGATCAGGAAATTTCATCTCATCCTGATCAGGTCCAGACCAATCATCTGCGTTACATGCCTTATCTAGTCCTGATCAGGCATGCCTGGTCCGGTCCTTCTCAGGAAGACGAAAAAATTTCTACTCGGGTAATTATAAAGTAAAGAAAAAATACTTTTTATCTTATTGACTGTTCAAGTAACAACTTGTTCAAACTAATTTGGCTTTATTTATAACCAACTAGCGACCCGCCCCGGCTTCACACGGTTTCAAATACTATCAGTGTTCCTCTACTATATTATACGTGTATTATACATATAAACCTTCATCTGGAATCACTCTATTCATTAAAGAATCATCATTGGCCTTAATCCGTTCGTTGTAGACGATTAAGAAAAGTATCCTCTCCACAGACAGACACTCTCGCCTAGAACACTCTACAGGAATACGAAGAGTTGCCTAAGCTCTGCGCCACCCTCTCGAACTCGCTGGCTATGTCCACAGGAACGACGAGTCGATACGTGTGGAGCCAGTTCGACTGCAGGAGGCTTTCTCAATTTCTTGTATTCTCCTTATATTTTGTCTTGTTCTTTTAACGAAATAGATGCACCTTTTTGTTATAAAGTGATTTAAAACTTTGATAAAATAATGATGGACATTTATTAGATACCATTTTTCATTCATGATTGCTAAACCTTACTCTTTTTAATACAATAAAAAATTTATTCACTACGAGTATCTTCTAAATTTATTGTGTCATTTTGATTTATAAAACAATGTTCTTGTTGAAAAACCTTATCTATACAAATAAATAAAATTGGTGTATCTGTTTGTAATAATAAAATTACCGCTTTTTACTAAATGCATATGGATGTATACACGGTACATATACCAAAATAATATTTTTTTCCAAGTTTTTTATGTCTGTCTGTCTCTCTGTCTGCCTGTCTGTCTGTCTGTATGTCTGTCTGTCTGCCTGTCTGTCTGTCTGTATGTCTGTCTGTCTGCCTGTCTGTCTGTCTGTCTATCTGTCTATCTGTCTATCTGTCTCTTTGTTCCGGCTAATCTCTGAAATGGCTGGACCGATTTTCCCGTGACAGATAGCTGATGTAATAAGGAGTTACTAAGACTACTTTTATTTTAAAAATTTATTTATTTTATAACTCTGCGAATTGAAATTAACTTTTTTGTTAATTTCCACACGGACCAAGTCGTGAGCACAGGTAGTATTTAAAAAAATTAGCAGATCTAAAATTTAAAGAATAAAACGATATTTAGTAACGTAGAAGCAAAAGGAAAAATAAATGCAAGTAAATCGACATGGTTTATCTATCTAAACCACTTTCAGACTTTCTTTCACCAGAAGAATACCACGTTGTCAATGAGTGTCACGGGCTATATTTTAATGAGAGAAAATGGAACGACCAAAGGGTTGTAATACACGGGCGAAGCCGGAAGTGGAAAGCAAGTACAACATAAATTTACAATCTTAAGAAACTACGTACCCTATCGATACATATTTGAACCCACTATAGACAGAACTATAAAACAAGGGTAAACGGTTCCCTGGAGACTCCTGCCATTCGTTCTTCTAACCGCTCTCCTGCTAAATGTATTTTTCTGAATTCATTTACTAGTTTAACGGTAGTAAAAGAAAACTATCAAAAATCTTCTAGAACTTTCAGCATAATAAGAATGTATTTATTTTTATGAAATATTTTTGCCGGATGACATAATACTTATAAATCGTAAAAACTGTATAAAACTATTCCAATCCACTAACAACAAAATTGATATGAACGAAAAATATTTATTATGAGTTACTTCTTACTAATGCAGCATTATTTCTACGCTTGCCATTCTTTTGCCAATCTCGGAAATTTTCACATATATTATGAAATGGCTTTAATAAAAGGCCGTAACGGCGTAAATGATTTCCACAAACGAGGCTTCCGTTGATTTAGACGAGTAATACATTTAGCTACAGCTGGAGGTGCTAAATGTAATAAAATTGGCTTTGAGTAATCCTGAATAAGTTACATTCAAATGTAATCTAACTTATAGAAAGGATCGCGAAAGATATTTAAAGCTGATTATGGTATTTCTTACATATTTTTCCCTTTACGAAATATTTACGGTTTCACATTAAAAATGGATAATTAAAAAAAAAAAAAGACCAGATAACGTTTCCTCTAAATGCACCTATATATTGCAAAATAAGTATACGGCTTTTTTTAATTATTTTTTTTTTACCTTTTTGTTCAGTTTTTTTTTCACTTTATCACAAATGTGCTAATGAGTCCCGCGGTAACATCATCTCTCGCCACCATGGGTAGACTGTTAGAGATCTCTTACAGAGATAAGTTCGCCCTTGCCAACATTCTTTGTAAAAATGACTTGTAATTATGATTTTTTTTTAAAGTGCAATAAAGAATATATATTATTATTAATAACAATATTAATATTAAACTCAAAAACAATTATATTAAAATAAATTTAAATTTATAGAATTAAATTGCAGCACCACCATATATAATTTAAAATACAGTTATTAGCCAAATATAACTTCCAGATAATTCAAGATATCTGAATATAATAACCCGCATTAATACAATCGAAAATTTATTAGATCCTAAAGGGAATCGTTCCTCCAAGGGTCTTTGATAGTCTCCGAACAGTTTAATCAACGCAAATGTAGGGTTTTACCATCAAACAGGAATAGAGCCGTAACACGTCATTTCACCGTGTAATTAAGTGCAAGGAGTAGTGTTGCCAAGTCAAGTGAATAGCGGGACGGAACGATTAAATAATCGGGACTTTGGTTCACGAAACTGAAAAGTTGCACCGGTAAAGCAAAATCAATGTCTTCAGAGATCTTTTGTTATGTCATTAATATAATCTCATAATATGTCTAACTATAGAACTTTGATATAAACTTCAAATCTTCTGGCGAATGTAAAGTCGCATGTGGGTTTTATTTATTAAATAAAATATTTTGGTAAAATAGTATTCGTTTTACAATATACATATTGGAAAAAAAATCTAAGCATTATACATATAAGCCATAAGAATGTAATATTTTTAATTTTTTTTTAGATTAGGTAAAAGTTACAAAAACATTCATATATTATGTACATATGTATACGACAACTACTTGTGATTTTTTCAATCAAAATACTTATTATGGATATAAAATTGTAATATTTAATGCGCTAATGTTTCTAAGAATTGTTTAACGAATATTTAAAATCGGGATGTCCCGAGCAAATGAGATCTTCTAACATCACTAAGGAGTCTCATTTATAGCGGGAGATAGGTTTCGGCGATTTGTAACGATGGTTGAAAATTATATTAATAATTTTCTTCTAACAGTATTTGTGAGCGATATAGAAAGGAGATGTTTTTTTACATTCGCGATACTCCAAGACTATCAATTACACCGATTGCATTAAATCTTTCACAATTTAGAGGTTTTAATAATTTATTTACCGTTCCAAAGCTATTTTAACTACTTGTAAGATATTTATTGATAATTGACGGATGTTTGGCGCGAACTTAGGCCTATGCCTAGGCCTATGTCCAGCGGTGGACTGCGATAGGCTGAAGTGAACTTGTTTATTAACATAGCTATGTTTAAACCATCTTTTTATACACCAAAAAGGTGGCAAACACACGTACGGTCCGCCTGATGAAAAGCGGATACCTGGACACCTGTAACACTAGGAGCACTGTAAATGCGTTGCCGACCTTATCACCATCTCCATCTTAGAAGCTCTGGCTAATTTACTTACCACAGGAACACACTACTTGAGTAGTACCTATTATTTAGCTGTGATCTTCCATCAGGTTGCGTCACAGCAGCTATTTTGTCAGTATCTAGACTGCCACAATTCGATCATCATTCAGGTTGTAACTTCCCACAGTTGGGCATAGAGTTGTTTCTCCATGCAGGAGAAGGATTGGAGTTTAATCCACTACGCCGCTCCACCGCGGGTTGGCGGACCCATAACGCTTAACGTTTTTGCCCACAAGAACAGAAATCCAAATCGAAACCAAATATTTGTATATATAGAAATATCCAACCCGAGCGAGTATCGAACCCGCAACCGTCGGTGCTAAGACACGTACAGTACCGCACCAGAGCGGTTGCTCATCGACATTAATTTCAAGACATAGTTCGTCTTAAAAAATTTCCATTAAAAGATATAGGTCAAACCAAGTAGGATTTAAATATGGTTGCGTGTACAGAAAGTTATGTTTCGTTAAGTCTCGCGCGCACGCACGAATTTCTTGCGTTATTTTATAAGTTCTGTTATTGTATCCTTCTGCGTCCCAATAATGACGAGTGAACACGTATGTCGAACATGTTTTGGCGAACTTATTTGTATGGTCGTAGAACTTGTTTGACTAAGTTCCACACACATTGTTTTGTAATATATTGATATTATAAAGAACAAAACTAGGTTTAGTGATCAATAAAATTTTATGCTTTTTGCAACTGTATTGATGGAGGTCTCAAATTTTGTACATATTTTATCATAAAACATCGCTGACAACTTACGATATTTACAATAAAATACATACTATCTGAACGAAGTCACGGTAACAGATAGTCACAATTTAGTAGTAAAATTAGAAAGAAAAAGCTAATATTAAACAAACTGACTGTAAAACTGGCTATAATTTACATTATTAGGTATAACTCAGAAGCTACTCATCCAATTTCGTTCAAACTTGATAATAGAACAAGCATACGCTTTCGAATAAAAAAAGAATCGTCAAAATCGGTATAGCCCGCAAAACATCGTGATGTAACACATATAAGAAACAGTTGAATCAAGTAGCGCCTTCTAGTTTTGTATTCGGCTAAAATAATAAATGCCTTAATAATGGCTCTTACTAAATGAAAATATAGTAATTCAAAATCACATATAGGTATACCTACAACTGTAGACCACGACAAACGCATGTATAATCTATGCGCACATTGCCATAAACTTTTAACTAAAGTCACTACTTACTTTACAATAAAATAAATGTACAATATAAAAAATAATAACAATAACATCCTTTATCATTTCAGTCTCAGTACTCCGGGTATTCTAACGGAATGTGTCGAGATGTGTCGTAGCACCCGTCACTCTACTTGTGACGTAAATTAACACGACAACGTCAGACAGCTTAATTTACGGCGACTATTTGTTATTTTCACACCATGACACGTCGACTATCATTGCCATATTTGTCGTTTACGGACAGCGAGTGAATATGTTTATTTTTATACATGAGCTATAAAACTATGGTTACAAAAAACCCTTAATATGGTTTGAATTTAAATAATCAACACATTTATTTCATCTTTTTATTATTTTACTAGCGACCCGCTTCGCCTTCACACGGGTGCAATGCTGATACTAAATATAAAATAAATATTTGCGTTGAGGCGCAAAAAAATGTGTTAATTTACGAGATCACATTAAAAACCTGTAAAACTATCAGTGTTCCTCTACTACATTATGCATGTATTATCTATATATTAATACGTGAAGAAAAAACTTTGTACCCCTTTTTTACGAAAATTGCGCTGACGGAGGAGTATGAAATTTCGTACACTTATAGTTTATATAGAGAAGGAGTGCCGAATACTATTTTTTTTAATAATGCATAAAAATATATTAAATCAATAAAAAATACATTACACACACTACCATGTATTTGACACACACGCGCATATTATACTGTTTTGTTGATTGTCAGTCTGTAATCAAATTAAGAAATTAAAAAAAAAGGTTCTTTATTTTTATCATTTTTTGATTTTCTTTAATTATTGCCGAATTTCGACATCTGGGCGACCATTAGAGTATATAAACCTTCCTCTGGAATTTCTCTAATTAGTAAAGAAAACCGCATCAAAATCCGTTGCGTAGTTTTAAAGTTCTAAACATACAGACAGCGGGAAGCGACTTTGTTTTATACTATGTTAATTTTGTAATAATCAAATTTGATAGTTACAAAATTAACACACATAAAAATTATTTTCGGGGGATCAATAAATTCTTTTCTAAGCTTTTTCCACATCGTAAACTAATTTTTATCTAGTTTTCTCTAGAACACCTTTGGCCTCGGTGACGTGAGTATTATTAAGACGAGAGCTTGATTCATTAGGCGATGTCAGCAGAACAGATAAGGTGATGAAAGATCGGATATTCTTAAGGTTTGCTGAATATGTGGTATTTTTTTTTAAATTTAAATTCAACATTCACAGGCTCTAATATGCCCATGCTTTTATTATACACCATGCGTTATCAGTTATAATTATGCGTATCCTACAGAATTTTTTTTATTATAGGTTGCTAGAATATGTTAATAATTTTATCTTTACATTTTCATTTTTTTTTTTACATACAGGCTAGCCTAACGTGCAGTGCGGTTCGGCGCGGTGCGTTCTTGTTGTTGTTCAATTGTCATAACGTCTTATATTTATATTCTGTTTAGTGCGGTTGTTCGGAAGTTCATTGTTACAGTTTTAATCAGAAGTACCTAGACTTATTTAAGAGTTTTCTTGTGCACGGTACTGTTTTAATATATCGCCTAGAAACCACGTCACGCCAGTCCTAGATGATAAAAACGTCCTCAAAATGTTGATTAGCCCCTTGGCACAGTTTGTAGTAGCCCTACGATGGTTACCGTCATGACGACCAGGTGTGTATGTTATATAAAAAATCTAATATATAAAATTCTCGTGTCGCGGCGTTTGTAGTTAATTTTCTCCGAAACGGCTTGACCGATTCTCATAAAATTTTGTGTGCATATTGGGTGGGTCTGAGAATCGAACAACATCTATTTTTCATCCCCCTACATGTTAATGGTAGTCCACCCCAATTTTTTTTTTTTTTTTTAATTTTTAGATAAATTATTTATTTTTAATTTTATTATGATTTGGCTTTGGATAATACACACAACCCGAAATTTTCATCCTTCTACCACCAACCCTTATTTTTAAATGGCGTTTAGCGGCAAGACAACGTTTGCCGAGTCAGCTAGTAATAATAATAAAAATTGGATCTCGCCGAAAAATTATACATTTAGCGACATGTAACATATTGAGCACTGGCGTACTGAATCTGTCTTACTACATCAAACAACAATGACAACATGGACGAAATTAACAAATTTACATTTTATTTATTTACATTACATAAACATTATCTGCATTAATTCAGGTAAGTTCTCTGTTCGCAATTACACACTGGCGTGGGAACTTTTTTGTGAGCACCTTGATAATAAACTTTTATTAATTAATAGTCATGTATATCTATAAATTTTATTAATTAAAAATCACGCATATATAGGTTTCATAATATCAAGTCGATCTTACACTTAGTTTAAAGAACGAACTGTAGGAGGTTATTCGATCGCAAAAACAATCACATAACTGAATGTGCGGTAACCCGTACAAGCTATTTATAATATTATGGATAGAAAACCTTTACTTTGTTATATTCATTTGACTTTTTTATTTCACTTACTTTAATAATTTATACAAAAAGTAAGTAGACACTCGAATATAAGTACATTTCACGAGAAAACAATGTACGTAAATATTTCACAGATGTTCGAGAAATGTTCTCAACATCCTATCAACAAACCCTTTCACAAAAAGGGCCTTAAGCCTACATTCCCTATATCGTTATGTATTGAAAAGGTTGCTGAAGTGTAAACGTTTTTCCACCTTGAAAACACTCTCAGCAGAAAGCTATTTATTTTTTATCGAGGGTATCTATCGGAGATAATTCAATCTTTTTCATGTCACAGTATAAAAAAGTTCTAGAATTTTCTTGCAGCTATGATTAAAAATTTCATTTGTATAAAGAAATTGTACAGAAACACTGTCGTTCTTACACTTTTACTAAGTTCGTATATTTTAATTTTGTCTATTCAATTTAAAATGAATAATTATAAACAGAGAATTAAAAAACATACACAGAATGTGTCTGTGTTTCCGGAAAACTTAAACCTGGGGGATCTTTAAGTCGCGAGTGAATAGGTTACTTCTAGGTAAGCGTGCTCCATCTTAGACCGGATTTTCACTTATCATCAGGTGAAATAGCTGTCAAACGCAAACCTATCATTGTATAAAAGAAAAAAAGTAGCCAGAATTGATTCATATGTACAAACTTGCGTGACTTAAAAAAAGTTCTAACAGTATTGAATATCTTACTTTTCAATATAATAATTTATTAAACCCCTACTCGAATTCAAATTATTCATTTATTTGATATTAGTTTGCAAAATAAAATTAAAATGTGATTCTAATCAATGGGTCCATAAATTAAAAGAAGACACACAGTTATATAATACTCAAAATTTTATTTAAATGAGACCAAAAAATTAATATTCATATAAATACAAATTAAGTAAAAAATAACTTGTAAATCATTTAGAACTTAATTTCGAGTGTTGTTATTTGTCTAATCTATAGGTACATATAATAAAATTGGAATGTCTGTTTGTAATATTAAAATAACCGTTTTTTAATAAATGCATAACAGGTAAAGGTAAATGCAACACGGCACATATACCAAAATAACATTTTTTACAATTTTGTCTGTCTGTCTGCCTGTCTGTCTGTTTGTTCCGGCTGATCTCTGAAACGACTGGTCCGATTTTGACGGGACTTTTACTGGCAGATAGGTGATTTAATAAGGAAAAACATAGGCTACTTTTATTTTAGTAGTTTACTTACTTTATAACCCTGCAAACTAAAAAGGACCTTTTTTGCAAAATTCCACGCAGATGAAAACGCGGGCACGGCTAATTTGAAATAAAAGTCTAAATACCATTGTCATTTCAGAACGGATTTTTTTCAATACGAACAGTTTTCTTTTGAGTTATGTATATAAATATTAACTTTATATGTATATATATATGTATATAATAGCTGACCTATGTAAAAAAATAACACTTTTTTATTTTTACCAATCTTTAATACGTATCTATCGTCTCAAAACTAAACTAAGTTCGAGGTTTCCGATAATTCTCTTGTCAGTAAAAAAACCCATTGATCAAACTCAGACAGATGGATTTTGAAATGTGAGTGAATCGTGAAAATTCGGTTTGAAATATAGAGAACAGAATTTTTTACCTATAATCCATCTAAATTTTCATTCTTTGCTCTACCTTATACTTAAATCGCTAAATCTAAAAAAATTCTCTCACTTCGTTAGGAGTTTGAAAATAAATTGCATAGAAATAATTTGATGAAACATTTTGATTGATTATATTATTCTTGTCGTGAATGAACTGTTGTTCTACACCAGTAACAAACACCTCCGAAAAATATACGCCAAGTCCATTTTTCTTAGGTACAAAGAAATTTCTAGAGAAAAAATTTCGATGATTGTTACATTACTAAATCATTCTTAAGATATACAGATTTTCTTGACCATTGTGAACATACCGTCCGAGAAAAATGCTTTGCAGCAATATTGTAATTGAATGACTCCCTGTAACTAGATAGTTCCGTTAGGTTTTCGTGGTATAAAATTTTAGAAAATAGTATGTACTGTATATAATAAAAATACCAATATGCCAATAAGCTAAAAAAAAGAAAAGTGAAAAAAAATTGCCAAAATAAATAACTATTTTACTTTTTTCGAATTAAAACGAACGAAAACAAAACATTTAATTTTATTCTTTACCATCGCGAAGTCTCATCACAGCCCATTGGAATTCCTTTGACAGATAACTCTGCTTATGAAATAACGAACGAAGCAATAAAACCTAAACGCAGTACCCTCATCGTCCAGTACATAGCTACGTACGGTTTCAAAATTAAACATTTTTTCACTTATTTTTTCATTGGACTGAAATCATACCGCCTTTGGGCGAATAAGCCAAAGATAAATTTATAGAATTAATTCTCGTTACGCGATAAAACATCATTTTCAGATTAGGTCTAAGCGTCTCTGCCCAGCGTTTCTGTATCACACGATTTCACTACCTGTCACGTTTTTTACTGGCCTTATTTGATTTTTTAAAAAGTAAACTCCAAATATTTTTCTATAGTCTAAAAAGAAATAAACGAATGTAGGATCAAAAGATGAGAAATATTAATTTCCTTTTTTTTAGTTTTATTTTTGTTTTTATTATTATTAGTTTTTAAATATACACATGCTTACTGTGTGATGTTGTAAATTGTAAGTTTTCTAAAATAAAATAAAATATAGTAAGGTGGGAGATTACTTCTTAAAATGAATACAGTGATTTTTAAATATATATCTTTTTCTCGTGAGAGACATTGCGTTCAAACGTCACTTTCAGTATAGGTATCAGCTTTACTGCTTAACTGTTTCACACTATATCTCCCACATATAATATTTTTAAGCTCCAATAAACACTGCGTAAACAAAGTATCCATCAATCACCTACCTCAGTATTTTAACTGAGGTAGGGTACTGCCGAAAATTTCCTGCTCAAAACATGGAGCAGCCCGACTGGAGTAATACCCCGACCTTACAGAATCGCTGCTAAATAATACTGTTTTCAAGCAGTATTGTGTTCCTGTTGGTGAGTAAGGTGACCAGAGCTGCTAGGGGGAATTAGGGATAGGGTCGGCAAAACACTTGCAATGTTTCTGGTGTTGTAGTCTATAAACTACGGTAATCGTTTACCATCCGTACGCTTGTTTGCTGACCTAGTTATATTTAAAAAAAAAACAGTATAAGGTCCCTACAAATTTTTTGGTGACTCTTATAATGAAAAATATGCTTACTATAAAATTTGTAACTAAATACATTCAATACATACCGTATTATACAACAGCGCTTCTATTGTTCCCTAAATACAAACTTTTTATAAGAAAATTCAATAAATAGATTTACGATTATTACTTTTATCCACATTATATTTACGAAATACAATATGCCTCGTTACCCGAAACATTTCAGGTTATTATGTGGCATAAAAAAATATTATACTAATTTTTTGGTGATTATAAAACTATATCAAAAGTAAACAGTAAATATTTTTTTTTTAAATAAGCGTGTTTATATTTTTAAATACAACGTTATGCACTAAAACTAGTTTTTTTTTAAATCTAAATTTGCTTCACATTGTGCAAAAATCGTGACGTAGGCTATGCTTTAGATTAAGAATCATCGAATTGTGGGGTTTTGGAGGGTAAAGGGCGGAGGATGGAGGGGGAGCTACACTAGGTAACACTGCCATCATCTAGTCTTAAAAATGAACTAAAATATTGAATATTTTTCGTATATGACAGTAAATAAGTAAAAATAAAATATATTTAAGAAAAAAACATAAAATGAAATAAGGCTGTATGGTCTTAGCCCTTTGCCTTTTACAGTTATTTAGACAAAAACAATACATGTATGCTTACGTTGCTTTGGAGCGAAACGAAAGTGGCACGCCATTTTTTTGAAAGCATATATCTCTCAGTTGTTAAACATCAGCCGTGTCGTTTGTTAAAAACCGTGTGAAAATGTTAAAATAACGCGTGAAATAACGTGCAAAATGTGAAAATAACGTGTAAAAGCTACGGAACGCAGCACGAGTAACATAACTTGTATCGTTTGTTGATCTTGCAGACGAGATCGGTTTTACCAACTCAAAACTTTAACCATGGATATCTCCATAATATCTCCATAGCCTTGGGGTCCCAAAGGGTGGCAGTGGTAGAGGGGTAAATTTTTCCAAAAAATTAGTAATAATTCTTAGGATGTTTGAATTATCAATCGATTAGTAGTTTATTTCTAGACAGTCGAACACGGAGCAACTTCGAATAAAGTTTTAATTAGTGTAGCTCGCCAAGACGGAATCGAATAGTTGGACAGTTTTTATATAACCGTCTAGGTCAGGGCTCTATACGGATGCTGTATTAATATTCATCTAATACTTTTATGATAAAAAGGTAAAGTTTATGAGAGTTTTGGTTTGTAAGAGATATTTACCTCTAATCTCTGAAAGATCAAAAGGATTTAAATAAATATTTCTACAGTATACAGCTACATTACGTTATCCTGATTGTCGTAGGCTATTTTTAATTTCCGTACTTAACCTTATATGTTTTGAATAAAAAAAAGTAATTGTCTTTAAACGTTAAACGTTAAACTACCTCCTTTACAAATGTTATAATGTTCAAAAAATAAAACTAAGATTGCAGGAAAATTTAGAATAAAAATAGTTAAATTAAAATTTAAAATAAAAAACAACCTGTATAATATGTGCAAGATCAATAACAGATAAAAAAGCAATCGCAAAATAAAACTTTTCCATCCCTTTTTCGAGTTTTATAAATATTTCATGAGGTACGCTTGCATGTTTGCATTCCTTGATTTACTCGTTCCAATTTCGTCTTTCGTCGTAAATACTCACTGAATCGTATTGCGATCGTAAAATTATACTGTCTAAGTTTAACCGAGATTGTGTTTAAAAAATTCATAAATGAGGTACACATTTATTTCCACGTCATATTATTGACTATAAAATTATATTGATATTTTATACCAGCCGATACCTGTACTGATTATAATGGCTAATTCGAAGAATATTTTTAACCGACTTCAAAAAAAAGAGGAGGTTCACATATTGTTTTCTAATGTTTACGCGAATTTTACTCATTTAATGAAACAACTTTTTTCGGATTTTATCGCGGTTTATTATTAACTTTTGATTCCCGACGTTTCGGATACTTTACAGCAACCATGGTCACGGGAGGACCGTCAGTCCGCGAATACCGCGAATAAACCGCGAATAAACCGCGATAAAATCCGAAAAAAGTTGTTTCATTAAAAGAGGAGGTTACTCAATTCGACCGTATATATCTTTGTTATTGGAAGCAATTTTAAAAGACGGTTTTAAATTAAAATTCACGAAATGTAATTTTGCACAGGAATCTGTAAAATATCTAGGACACATAATAAAAAAACAATACTCCAATATAATAACTAATATAATACTCACTCCAATATATTTCTTTTTTTTATGTATGTTCGGAAATAACTTGATATGTTCGGATAACATGTTCGGAAACAACCGATTTTGATAATTCTTTTTTTGTCGGAAAGGAGATATCCCAAGTGTGGTACCATGATAAGGAAACCAGGATCTGATGATGGAATCACAGATAAATCGAGGGGAACCCTCGAAAATCGTAGGACGACTAGTGGTTTGTTAATACATCACAATAGACATGGAAAAACGTTTTTGGAAATTTTTGGAATCGGAAAAGTCATACTTTTTATTCTTACTGAAAGATATGAAACATACCTTATTATATTCAGATTCCTTAATTCCTATGTAGAAACGACCAAGTGGTAGTTAATTCAGTTGTCATATTTTTAAGCACAATGTAGAGGCAGACAACTGCAATATCTCGTAAATGAAACATAATTAGAAGAAATGAAATATACAAGTGTTTGTCTTTGTAAATAATGTAGCAGTGATGAAAATTTCAACAAATTTTGTTTGAAATTGTCAAAATGGGAGCACTTTTTCCTATTATGCGCTCTCCTGAAAAGTAGCTGTTCTGTATATAACTCTTTTTACTTTGCACCCGTCGATATAGACAATAATATATAATAATAAATATACACAATACTTACATATGTATATAGTACATACATATATAAATACATAATAAATATATATTATATCATACAAAAACGATATATGGGATCATGACGTGTTTAGTGAAAAATAGAGTAGTTTGAGGTATTTTTTGAAGAGATTGAGCTTGTCCAATAGGAAGAGGGAGAGAGTTCCAAAGTTGGACAGATAGAAGATTCCGTTCGAGACTAGACATAATTTTTAGGAAATCGCGATTCAGTTAGTAACAGCCCACTGCTGACTTCTTTGTCCATATAGGACAAGGAATCGGAGCTTAAAACACCACGTCGCTCTACTGCGGATCGCGGATATGATAACAACCGGGACCGATAGCTTAACGTGCACTCCGAGGGACGGTGGGGAGAAAAAAAATTACACTTCTTAATGGTGTGACAATATGAAATCTCTAGGACTGTAAACAACACATCTGATTGTGGGTTCATTATGATTGATTTGGGAATAAAGATATAAACAGACGAAATGACAGACAAATATTCTAGGAGTATATGTTTTGACACCTTTGGTTCATTCCTTCTCTCATTTACGGACCTCAGCAGGTAACAATTGTATTATATGTACGGATGCATTACTCAGCTAAGAACCCGAGACTATGGCGTTTGACAAAGTGCCGAAGTTTAAGGAATTTTTGATTCGACCAACAATGAAACTTTGTAAAGGTCCTGTTTTATACATAAATCCTACAGACATACAATTGATCATAGACAAATTCTTAAAGATTTCATAGCTCGGTGTAAGAGTTTGGTCTGAATTTGCTCATGTTTTAATGAGGAATATAAGATTTTTTCCGTATGGCTGTAATAGTTATAAAAAATCGATATAATTTCATTGCGTTTCCGTATGTTTAATTAATATCTCAGCGCTCGCTGTCGTGAACAGCACTCGTCGTAATGGACGCGTAATTCGGGCTTTGTGGTGTACTTAGCAGTAAGTGCCTATTAGCAATTTGTATTAGTGAAAACGACTTACAATTAATGAGGATTACAATTGACTAGTTTTTTTTTAAGCGACTTCAAAAAAGGAGGAGGTTACTCAATTCGACCATATATATATATGTATATTCGAGGATAACTTCGTCGTTTATGAACCGATTTTGATAATTATTTTTTTTGTTGGAAAGGATATATTCTAAGTATGGTACCATGATAAAAGGAAACCTGGATCTGATGATGGGATCTCAAAGAAATCGAGGGAAACCCTTGAAAATTCGCATAACTATTTACTGAGTGTACCGATTATAATGATTTTTAATTTATTCGAAAGCCGATGTTTATCATGTGGTCACATTTAAATTTCATCGAGGTCTGATTACAACTTTTGGACTAATCTTTGATAATGCGTTTACTTGACTATTTTTTCGTCTACTTACGTTGTATTAATTGTCGATGTAATTGAAGTCAGTTTTTTTTTCGTTTGCCAGCAAACACAATTATTTTTATTAAAATACAAATCAACTGTTATTTTTAATTTGTAGGTATATTTTTATAAATTGAAACTGTAAATAAATTAATGAATAACTAACTTCTGCCATTCAAAATGAGCGGAAAAATATTCAAAAGTAACCCTAACACTTCGTCTTCCGGGATTTTCAGAAAGTTTTTACAAGTTATAACAGATACTTGGAGTTTCTTATTCGTCTGGATCCGTTTAAACTTTCATAAATCAGCTTAATTTGGTCTATTGTCAACTTTTGAAATGTTCTCAAGTTTTCACAAAGCTTTAACTTTTTAACATGGCTATGTTTTGAATTAACAAACTATTAATATATTTTGTATTATTATTATTATTTTACTTTTCGACGAGTATTTAGGAAACAGTAGATTGATAAAAGATTATTTTAATATATACTGAGTTCGTTTTGCGTTTGAAACTGAAAAATCAAAATTACTATCACAAATGACGGGATATCCAAGTTCTTTAAGTTATCTGCACTATTGCTCATTTTCCAAGTCTCCCACTTTTTTCTTTTTAAGTATGAATATTATCTTAAATTAGTATTTTTGATTTTGGTTAACAATATATATATATATAATAGATAGTTGCATATGCCATAACCTTAAGTAGCCGACCGCTAAGGCATAATTTTTATCGCTGTGAACCAACAAGATTAATTTTATAACAAAAACTATTTTATTGCCCGCATAAATATTCTAAAAATCTGTTATTCTGATTTTCTGATATTACAATAACTTAATATCGTGTACCCTTGATCCCTAATTTCCATTTTTCTCATCGAATTCTTGAAAACTTTTCTAGAGTTTTTATATATTATAAAAGTTAAAACACGCTCGAATATTAATGCTATTATGAGCGTTTGATTAAAACCTCTTTAGAAAATTGTAAATAAAAAAAATGTCTTGTTATTTTTAACCGAATTCAATAAAAGGAGAAGGTTACTTAATATATATATATATATATATATATATATATATATATATATATATATATATATATATATATATATATATACTTAAATAAATAATATATGGCTCCCGTGTACGTATTATTTTGAATTACAGAACCAAATAAACATACTTTAAAGAACAAATTTTGTAGCACTTAAATAAATAATATGTTGCTCCCGTGTACGTATTATTTTGAATTATAAAAAATCGAGAAAACATCGTCGATAGACTAAAATAAGACTAAATTAATAACTTCGAAAGACTAATAAATTGTTTTCTAATAGCGATAGATGGCGCAAGTTTATTTACCATTTTGATATTATATTTTAATCTTTTTCTTATTTACTTCAGTAGATCTGATTACAACTTTTGGAGTAATCTTTGATAATGCTTGACTAGTTTTTCGTCTACCTACGTTGTTATTACTTGTCGATGTAATTGAAGTCGGTTTTTTTCGTTTGCTAGCAAACACAATTATTTTTTGACATTTCTTCACCAACACCTAGAAACACCTATTTTTTTGTACGTCTCATTTATATTTGTATATATTTTTAAACAACCGTTCTGCTGTAGTGGTACACTCGCGATGTACACGGCTAAACACCAGCAGTTCCCAGGTTCGATTCCCACTCGGGGTGTATGTATATTTCTATTTGTACAAATATTTATTTCCGGTTCGGATTTCTGTTCTTATGGGTCTTCCCACCGTGCCTAAGAGAACACACTGAGCTTTTGATCCAGGTCGTTATAGTACACACTTGATAGCAATACTCATAGAAAGGATATCCACCAACGCGTAGTAGAGCAGGGTGGTGAATTAAGCTCGGACCTGATGATGGGGTGTTGCAGGCTAAATCACAGTCCCGAGTCGAAAATGTTACGTCTTCCTTAGAAGGACCGGACCAGGCATGCCTGATCAGGACTAGATAAGGCATGTAACGCAGATGATTGGTCCGAACCTGATCAGGATGAGATGAGATTTCCTGATCTGGATCCTGGATCAGGAAATCTCATCTCATCCTGATGAGCCGGTTCGGTCCGGTCCTTTTAAAAATCACGAATGTTTATTCTTGAAAAAATTGTTTAACAAAAAAAAAAGCGAATTGATATTATAGAAATGTTACTTAACATAATTATTATGATATTTGTTTCCGTTTATTTTTTCCAATGTATTATTTATTTATATTTTTACTTTAAATGTTAATTATTTTTATTTATTTTTATGTTATTAATTAATTATCATTATTAATTAAATTTTATTTATTAACTTCTAATAATTAACTACTAATTAACTATTTCCTATTACTTACGACTGCTCCTCTGTGTAGAAATGGACTCCCTGCTAGACTGTCCTGATAACTGTATGTATACTAAGTGCGCTTAAAAACATTAATAGCGCGATTCAGGCTCAGTTCGCGTAATTTCTTTCAGGCTATCCTGATCTGGACCGGACCGGGTCCTGATCCAGTATGCATTACCATACTTGATTATATTTTACATCAGGCTATCCTTGTCTGGTCCGGACTGGGTCCTGATCCAGTATGCCTTACCATACTTGATTATATTTTACATCAGGCTATCCTTGTCTGGACCAGACCTGGTCCTGATAGGGCTTGTCGGATCTGACATGCCTCATTCTATCCTGATCCGGTCCAGATACATGATCTGGTTGAGCCTGACCTTTTTTCTAGTCGGGGTTAAGTACAAATATTGTCCTGTATATAACTTTTCCCAAACTTCTAAAACGTCTAATAGACATTGCTATCAGACAAAATTGACTTTGATAGCGTAAGGGATGTAAAAACTAACAGATAAAATAAACACAGGCAGTTTTACATTTGATGGGAATTATTTTTTCCGTTGCAGTGGAGATATAATTTTTTCATTAATTCTTGCGCTTTTATTCGGTTTATTAAAAGTTCAGTAACTTTTTAAATATTTTTTACTAACTTTTTATTTATAGACTCAATTGACAGTAGTATAAGAATGTATGTTGTTTTAAAATTTATTTCCAATAGAGAAAGGCAAAGGATTATTTCTTTCCGGTATAACAAAAGGTCTGATCCAAGTCTGGAGTAACTTCATATTTCTTCTAATCATATAAACATGTATATTATGTAATAGCAATATGTAAATTATAATTTGTTGACACGTGTCCAAATTCATTTCATAAAAATACACAAATACAAATGAGATATATACAGAGTATGAAGTTTATATAATTATGATACATTTTTGTAAGTATAGAGAGTACGTCACGCCATAACTATTAAAAAAAAGTATGTTGCATCGTTTCTCAAGGAATATAATTACGGCCATTATTATAACTTGTCGAAAATGTCCTTTTCGTGTCACGAACATCACAGACAAAGAGGTTTTCGTTGTTCTAACATTACGTCAGCGATTTATTGTGCCTATAAAACAAAATCAAGACTTAGATTATAACACTCCATTATATTAAATAATACCTATATTTTATATGTCTTTATCGCGTATCTTATATTGTGTCAGACGACTTCAAAAAAAGCAGGAGGTTCTTAATTTTAGTGTATTTTTTATTTTAATTATTCTTTTTTTTTAATTTAATCAAGGGCTGGTGCTTGTCGTAATCCATTTCCATGTGATGATGATGTGTTTTTTTTATATCACTAGGTCGGCAAACAAGCGTACGGCTCACCTGATGGTAAGAGATTACCGTAGCTTATAGATGCTTGCAACACCAGAAGCATTGAAAGCGCGTTGCTGACCCAATCCCCAATCCCCCCCAGGAGCTTTGATCACCTTACTCACCAACAGGAACACAATACTGCTTGAAAACAGTATTATTTAGCTGTGGTCTTCTGTAAGGTCGAGGTACTACCCCAGTCGGGCTGCTCCATATTTTGAGCAGGAAATTCATGCTGTGCCCTACCTCAGTTAAATAACTACATTTTGTTACTTTTAGACGTAAATTGAAGTTAGCTTTGTTTTTTTTAGGAGCAAACAGAATTAATAATGTAAAAGACAGGTTAATGTTTGAGTTTCAATACCACATCTATGTGTTATAACATGGTAATTCAATCATTTCTTAGTTACAATACTGTTTCATAAGTGTACGTTCATTGTATACGTTCTGGTATATTATATTATCTATATAATAAATATAAATATATAAATAAATATTTGTCTGTATATACTTTATAGAATCGTAAGCTATGGATTTGATCATGTCATGATCTTCAGCAAAGTATTGTGTATGAGCCCATAAAGATTTCTGAGTTGGTACGAACGAAAAAAAGATTAATACAAAAAGCGTAGCAACGCGCGCAGGGTACAGCTAGTTAATAATGAAAAACCTATCAATATAGGTCTCGGATCGACTCCCGTTCGAGGCGAATACTTGTATATGTATAAATAATTGTTTCTGGGGTGGATATTTTTTATTGTGTCCCCTCACTACGGTTCGATACGGTCTCCACTTTACGCATACGTTATAATACCCGAGTTTTATTATAGCTAACTAGCTGTGCTCGCGACTTCGTCCGCGTGGGATTTAACAAAAAAGGTATTGTTCAGTTCGCAGAGTGATAAAATAGATAAATTTCTGAAATAAAAGTAGCCTAAGTTACTCCTTGGTACATCAACTATCTGCCAGTGAAAGTCTCGTCAAAATCGATCAAGCCGTTTCAGAGATTAGCCGGAACAAACAGACAGACAGATAGACACAAATTGTAAAAAAAATGTTGTTTTGGTATATGTAACATGTATACATCCATATGCATTTAGTAAAAAGCAATTATTTTAATATTACAAACAGACATTCGAATTTTATTTATTTGTATAGATTTACAATTCAAAGTAATAAGAATTAGATCAGCAACTCAATAAACGCAGCTACACAATCGTTATAAATAATTCAACACATAAAAAGTTCGTTATTTGTAATTAAAGCAGGAATCGCAGTTTCAACCAAAAGTTTTTGTCAGACTTGAGCTTACAGCCGTGGAGTTATACACTTAAATATTCCTATAATGTACTCGCTCGCTTCAGCCCGTAATATCCCACTACCGAGCCTCTTTCCCCATGTAGGAGATGTGTCGTTATTGTTTACGTGAGCCGTACGTTTGTTTGCCGACTTCGTTATATATAAATAAAAATCCCAACTTATAAAAAAATAATGAAGTTGTCGTAAAAAATCATTTTTAAGTAACAAAATATTAAAATTATATGTAGTAAGTATTCATTAAATGTGAAAAGTTCAACAAGGACTAACTCTACATATGTAAAAAAAATCTTGTTTTTTTTATATATCTAATACTATTAAACGAGCAATTCTTGTATATATATAATTTGAATCTAGGAAACGGCTACAACTTTATTATGCAGGGGATTTCGGGGAAGATAAATAAATCTAGCTAGGATTCATTTTTAGAAAATGTCGTTTTATCTCTGTTTTTAGGCAATGAAAAAATACCTACAATATCGTTAGAATACGACGGTAAATTTCACATCTGTCAATAAAATTGTGATAGCTCAGGTGGGAAATCGGCCGGTCGGGCTTGACTGAGAAAACCACGGTTCAAATCCCCATATCTCCCCAAGTCAATTATTTTTTTCCTTTTTTTTTAAATTGCACTCATGGTTTTTTATTTAAATAACCAGTTCATATTTTTTATTATTATGTCGGTAAAATCGGAAAATATCATTCATATTTTATCAACATGTAATTCGTATTTAAATATGATATCCAAAAAACATGATTTACTAAAAATACCGAGCTAAGCTTGGTCACCGAAGTACTTATTATTAATATGAGTGTATATTGTTATTATTTTAATATAGATAACGGTTACAAAAAATTTATTCTGTAAAAATTATGAGGAGCTTTATGTAGAGCGAATGATCTGTTAGATGAACAGCCAACTTTTAGTAATAACCTTCTGACTTCGTCCTAAGTCAAGGTGCGATCTCTTTAGGGGACACTCTTAGGACGAATCTCCACTTTTGTGTATCTTGTGAATGCCGCTAGATCCAACAAATACTCATTTCAATAAAAAAAATATACTATTTAATAAAACAACTTAAATTATAATTAATAAAATAATTGAAACGATGAAGTCTCTTTATTAGGTAGCTAAGTAGAAGTACTCTATTAATTATCAACATACAGACTTTACTTCATTGTTTATAAGTACCTAATAAAAATAAAATAACAATTAAATTATACAATCTACAAAAAAATGAAAATTCTCGTTAACTAAATAGAAACATCATTATTTCCCTTTTTATATTATTTACCACTCACGTCACAGGCGAACATTTTCAACGAGAGTTTACCTTATTTTCAATTAGGTGGCGCTGTACGCATTTAAATCGCGTTAGCGAAATGTTCATCTGGCAACATAAGAAACTAGAAAGAACATACAACAATGTCCTTTCTTATTAATACGGAATAACGGCATCTGAGGACTGCTTGACTCTGCTAAATTTTTGTAAAGGCGTTATTGTAGCATAGCGCCTCCCTTATTTAGTTGGACCTATTTCATTTGGACGAAAAAGTAAATGATTCTTACACTTCGAACTTCTTATTATGATGTAAGTGATGTTATATTTTGTAAGTCCATTTGGCGATTATTATTTTGTAAATTAACGTCATTAAAACTTTTATTTTGGCGCCTTTTCCATAAAATAATAGGTTATTAAAAATATCTGACGTATTTTGGAATATGCCAAATAAAAAATAAATTGATTTGTAATGTTTCGATAATAGATTATTAATAATTAAATAGTTTGCATTCCAACAAAAGAACAAAACAGTTATTATGTGTTTAATAAACCACACATAGTTGTATGAATAAGCAGTACGTGAATTTCCCTTAGCACTCACCAGAATCCAGTTTAGTTTTACATTCATTCAACCACCAGAGTACGTATCACCATAAACTATCGTGCGCTTGACGGCCGTCATGTTACTTCATAGTGTCTTCCTGTACTGACACCAGCAAACACCTTGCTCCAACGCTGTTTTGTTTAAAACATAATAATTGTTTTGTTGGAATGTAAAATATACTATTCGCTTTCCTAAAGCGCACAGCGTTGTATGAAGAACTGTTTGATATGAAATGTTGGTGGTTAACACAAATACTATGTAATTAGATAGGACCTAGGACGACCTGGGTGCAATGAAAATGTATCTTTTATGAGCTAATTAAGTTATATTATCACTCTTCCCAAAGAGCTTTTAGGTATTTTCAATTATTTAACTTAAGTCCATGTTAGACTTATTTACTTTAGAAACATCAATTTTTTTTTAATTTCTCAGTGCTGTCTATTTATATAGCTATATTTATATTTATAAGCTAAAGGCTTAAAGCTGTCACATTATCGCACTTCAGCCTATCGCAATCCACTGCTAGACATAAGCCTCCACAAGTTCTAAGTTAAGTTCAAACTGACGTGTTTTACCCATAGTTACCACGCTAGACAGGCGGGTTGGTAATCACAGGCCCCACCCAGGCGGATAACAACTCACACTTGGTGGTTTTTGGTTAGTAAAAGTCTGACATAACCTCTCTGGTGCATCCGCGCTGGAGGGGTATCCATGAGGATTTTTCCCACGTTAAATAAAAGGTAATGGACGACTGCTAAACATAATTATTTTTATTTATTTGAAATACATAATAAATTGAATAAGATACTGGGCAGGAATCAAACTAACACAACCCCAAAACAGAGAGTAGAACCACTGCTAAATAAGACCTTTGTTATTTGTATATATACAACCTAAAGTAAATAGCAATATTTAAATAAAAATATCCCAAATCCAATCAGTTAAACAAACTATAATTTACGAGGAACGCATTTCATTTAGTGTACTCATTAAATGTTTATTTTACGGAAACAATTAAGCCTTTAATCAGCGTATATACACTTCTCGTATATCAATTGTAATTACGTACAATCTCGTTTACATTGTAATAAAAATAAATGTTTAATAACGCATTACAAATATACTGCAAATGTGGCAAAATATTTATAGCATACGAGTCTATCCTACTTTGAACGATGACAATTTTTTTTTATTTATTAACTGACCTAAAAATGGACAAGGTTCTCAATCCAACTGTATTGTTTCCATTCCATGAAAACCTGTAAAAAAAAACAATAACAGACACGAAAAAAGGAATTATTAAAATTGGAAAGTAACCCCACATTTCAGTGATTCATTATTATCTATACAGGTTTATTTCCGATCGTTTAAATTTAAAAGTATTTGTACTAATGCAACATACAACTAGCCTTCCACCGCAAAAGTTTGTAACTAATCCGATATGCTGCTCTGAAACGTTTTGCTACGAAGTCGAAAAAGTTTGAAATTTCTGTCTAAGCTATCGTCGAAACTTTGCAATAGTCTGCAATTTTCTAGAAGTATCGAATTTGTAAAATCGAAAATCGTTCTGTGCTCTACTAATGACAGCTTGCAAAGTCATTTAGTGTTGTCATTTTGCAAAGTCATTTAGTGTTGTTACCTACAATTATGAAAACTCAAAATAAATAAATTGCTTGTCTTAAAGGTTGACGCCGCGTTGGCGCAACGGTTACAGCCATGGATTGTACCTGTTGCGCTGGCGGTTGCGGGTTTGATCCCCGCACATGACAAACATTTGTATTCGTCATACAGGTGTTTGCCGTGGTCTGGGTGTTTGTGCAGTCCTTGTGGATCTCCCCACCGTGGCCCGGAGACCACGTTAAGCCGTCGGTCCCGGTTGTTATCATGTACACCTGATAGCGATCGTTACTCATAGTAGAGAATATATCCGCCAACCCGCATTGGAGCAGCGTGGTGGATTAAGCTCTGATCCTTCTCCTACATGGGGAAAGAGGCCTATGCCCAGTAGTGGGATATTACAGGCTGAAGCGTTGTCTTAAAGGTACTGTACATTTTTGAATTTGTACACTTGACGTATTAAAAGTAATTTTATCTGGATTTCATTAAGATGATCATTTTACGATTTTCGCTTACACGGATATAAGTCTCTCACTGACTATTATTATAATAATATGTATGTACGATTATTAATATGCCAAGCATTGACTACCATTTCGTTAAAGTGGTGAAAAATTGTTATGTAGCACGAATTTCCCGATCTAGTGCGACGTCACATAGTTTGACTTTCGATATAAATAATTCAAAGAATTAAGAATAAAGAATTAATAAACGCTTCACACTCAACGGATCCCCCAGTAGGATTTTCTCCTGTGTTAGGGATCCGGGAACACATACAATACACAAACATCAACACCCAGACCACGACTAACATCTGTATGGTCGATACAAATGTCTGTCGTGAGCGGGAATCGAACCCGCGACCGCCAGCGCTGCGCTAACGCGTCGTCAAAGAATAGTAAAATCTATAGTTAGTTAAACAAATAGGAATAGAAAAAAAAATCGTTCAATTATCAAGTCATTACATAGTATCTATAAAACAAAGTCGCTTCCCGCTGTCTGTATGCTTAGATCTTTTGCGGATTTTTATGCGGTTTCCTTTAATAAATAAAGTGATTCCAGAGAAAGGTATAACATATGCATAATATGGTAGACACTGACTGTAGTCGCTAGTAAATAATAAATAAACAAAAGATAACTAACTCAATTTTATACAACATTATAATAGATCAATCATACCAACTAGGCACTAATTCAATAGAAATATAATTTGTTACGTTAATAATGTTTTTTTATTTGTCTTGACTAGCTCTTAAAGCCCTTTTTACCATCGTAAATCCTTTAACGATCGTAACCTTACGTTACTGACTGATCACTTGATTTTAAGTGTCGCCTGAAATTTTCAGCACCAGGGGGAAGTGAAAAATATTGCACTAAAGGTACGACAGTCCCCATCATCTGTTTGTAATGTTTTTTTTATGAGACTTGTTACATTTTAGTTAGGCTAGCTGGTTACAAGTTGTAATTACTAATAGCTAAACTCCGACTCAAATTATTCTTTTTCTGTAATATAAACGAATCCCTATTTCCCTTGGTCACGCCAGCACGCACGAACGGCTGGACCGATTTTGCTGAAGGTTGAAAGGTTCTATGAAAGAAAAAAGTAAGAAAATTGCGCTAAAAATTAGAAAATTTAAGAATACTTAACCACCATATAAAATTATTTCTAATCTAACCTTAGCGCTTTTGGACAATATAAACTTTTTTAATGTAACTTATGACGTTTGATATAGGATTGACAGAAGATTGGTTACAACACCGTTTGTTTAGTATTTTTTTTATTAATTATACCAATTCGAATTTAATTACAATGAAAGTTTCATACAAGTTTCATATTACAATGAAAATCTTTGACAGGAGACGACATCCTGCTATTTTAAATTTGTACGATTTTATTTTTGTGTTACCCACACATTAGGAAATTCTTAACATTTTTTAATGTCATATCAAAAATCGACCGTTCCAGCGGGGATCGAACCTGACCGTGTCGGTGCTCTAGCCAATAAGGTATGGAATGATGTACTCGCTAGATCGAAATTTTTGATATGATGATTTTATATTCGGTCTAAACGACCGTGGCGGACAACGTCTGTTGGGTCAGCTCAGGTCATTAATAAAAGAATAACTATTTAGGAGAAATCCAGTAATTGGGTAAAAAGTGGGTACTTTTAAATCGTCTCTCAGGTAAATTTTACGCTTGAAACAAATTCAATATTAACTTCCACCTACAATTGTTAATTACCGAAGCAAATGAAAGAGAAATAAAAAAGCAAGGGTCTTTAAATATTAGTTTTTTTTCTAAGACTAAACAAAATCAATAAAACGTTGTTTTATATAATTTGAATTTTTTTTTTGTTTCTTTCACTCACATGTTACTGCTTGATCATGAGTCTTGATATAAACAAGTGTACAGTTTCGTCAGATCATAAGCGGATACCGTAGCTTATGGACGTCTGCGAGTTCCTACCCTAGAACTCTGGCTATCTTGTAGTTGTAGTTTGTTTTTTTATTTTGAGAAGAAACAAAATCATTGCGTAAAATATAGCCATTTCTGCAACCCACCATCTATATCGTCATAAACTTTCACGTTAAATATTTAATAGTATAAATTTAGTTTCGGAAGTGAAGAGATAGTGATCATTCCAGAAACAACTGCCAAAACTTTTACGCTGGGAAAACTTTAACTTATACATCAAAACAAAGTAAGCGGGATTTATAGTTTTCGAACTTCTACAATTTACTTTTTTACTCTATAGAAAAGATATTTCATTCAATTTTATCAGATTGATAACTTCCAAAAGTCCCAAAATAGCACAGATACATAAAAAATAGTATTCAGTGTACAGCGATAATTTTAATTCGTAAAACAAACTGTTTTAATTATTTTTTTAATGTTTTTCGCAACATTGTTATGTTTAAATTGTTGTCTAAATGGATGAGTACACGAAAATATTCTGTATTTTATTTTTAACCGACTTCAAAAAAAAGGAGGAGGTTACTCAATTCGACCGTATATATATATATATATATATTTTTTTTTTTATGAATGTTCGGAGATAACTTCTTCGTTTATGAACCGATTTGGATAATTCTTTTTTTGTTGGAAAGGAGATATTCATAGTTTGGTACCATGATAAGGAAACCAGGATCTGATGATGGGATCCCAGAGGAATCGAGGGAAACTTTCAAAAATCGTAAGGGTGACTAGTAAATTTAATCATGTTTTCATTAAGTACTATAAAGCACTACTATTTAATAAAGGTCTGGAGTCAATCTGATGATGGAGAAGAAAGATACTCGAGGGAACTCTTCAACAATTTATAGCAATTACCTGCTGTTTGAACTTAATTCGTTTTTATTGGTGAGAACTTTGTACCTGTATGAGTTATAAGTGCCATTACAGTCTGATGATGGAGACAAAAGTTAGTCGAGGGTACTCTTCAACGACTTATAGCAATTACCTGCTGTTTGAACTTAATTCGTTTCTATTGATGAGAACTTTGCATACATATGAGTTATAAGTACCATTTCAGTCTGATGATGGAGACGAAAGATAGTCGAGGGAACTCTTAAATGATTTATAGCAATTACCTGCTGTGTGATCATCTGTGTCGCAGGACCAGATTTGATGATGGAGCCCATAAACACTCGAGGGAATTTCTCAACAATTTACAGCAGTTATCTTTTGCTGTTTGACGACCGCTTTGATATAATGGTGCATGTACCGTGTCAGCGGCGCCTAAACACCGACGGTCGCGGGTTCTATTCCTGCTCGGAGTGGATATTTATGTTTACACTAATATTTATTTTCGGTCTAGTTGTTAATCCTTGTGGTTTTCCCAACCTAGCCTCGGAGAACACGCTAGGCTGTCAGTCCCGGTTGTTATTACGTACACCTGATAGCGAACTTTACTCATAGTATGTCGACGCGTTAGCGCAGCGGTCACAGCACCGGCTGTTGCGCTGGCGTTAGTGGGTTCAATCCCCGCGCACGACAGACATTTGTATTGGCCATATAGATGTTTGTCATTGTCTGGGTGTTTGTGCTTGTATATTGTGTATGTTTCCGAACCCCCGACATAAGAGAAAAAGCATCCTTGTTAGGTCTACCCATCACTAAAAACTGTAAAATAAAATAATTTTTAACAAAAAAAAACCGACTTCAAAAAGGAAACTAAAAAGTGAAAAATAAATTTACTTAGTACAAAGTAATTCGTATTTTGATTTAGTTAATCAGAAATGATTAAATAAATATTTTATAATTTTGAAGTTGGTGCCAAGTAAAACAATAACTACTCTAGTATCTACTCATAAGTTGTATTCAGTTTTCGGACACCAACCCGCTTGCTCAGCGTAGTGACTAAGGACAATGACACATGAGTTCACGCCGTTTTAGGCGTGAACTTGTTGAGGCCTGAGTCCAGCAGTGGACTGCGATAGGTGAAAGTGATGATTTCAAGCAGTGTTGTACTCTTATGGTGAGTAAGGTGACCAGAGCTCCTGGGAGAGAGGCGTAGAAACGGCAACGCGCTTACGATGTTTCTGGTGTTGCAGGCGTCTATAGACTGCGGTTATCGCTTACCATCAAGTGAGCCGTACGCTTGTTTGCCGACCAAGTTATATAAAAAAGAAACTAACACATTTCATACGTTAAAAGCTACACGTTAAAGGTTTTAGGCTATAAGATGGGATGCTGGACACACCTTACTGCTAATTTAATAGTACGTAAAATTATTTGTTATTAATTATTCATTTAGACAAAACCGCAGCTTTCCATTACAGGAAAGTATTTTCCTAAAGGAATCCGAGATTTTTCAAGTCGTTTTTCAAAAGTCATATATCATGACAAGCAGATTTCTGCGAGTATTCGTGATAAGGTGATTTACACCGCACTTGTTCCAGACCGCATTGGTATTTTGGTCGTACTACTGGTATATTTCAAACAAATATTGCCCGTAATGAAAAGGTAATAAGGATTAAATTAGGATAGACTCAAATTAAAATGTACTTCTGTATACATTCATTTGAAATATCTACTACCAAAGTTAACTACCTTACAGTAATTATCCTAGATTAAGCTCTAATGTTTGAGATGGGAATCTTAATATTGTTATCTTTCTGTTAATTTACCAAGAATTTTGCCATGATTTAGATTTAATTATATACGTAGGTACTTTACTCTATATTAACATATTTCGAAACTTTGATAATTTTTATAATATGTAAAGAGAGAAAATGGGATTAATCAATGGGTCAGTCAATTCAGCCTATTGCAGTCCACTGCTAGATATAGGTCTCCACAAGTTCGCGCCAGACATCCCGGTTTTCCGCAATCCTCATCCAGCCTACATCGGAAATACGTAAATCGTCAGTCCAATGGGCCGGAGGACGTCCCACACAGCGTTTGCTAAGACGCGGTCTCCACTCCAGGACCCGTCTACTCCAACGGCCATCGGTCCTGCGACACAGATGACCAGCCCACTACCACTTCAACTTGCTAATTCTGTGGGCTATGTCGGTTACTTTCTCGTTTCGTCCTCTCGCGGATCAATCAATGGGTACCATAACTGTATCATATAACTATTAATTATATGTAAATAAAAAATTTACACCTCAACGCTCGGCAGACATACGAGACAAAAATAAGATTTTTATTGCTTTAAATCTGTTCATTATGAACTTTATAAAACCTCACTGCAAACTAAAGAAGAGAAAGAGTACATTATATACTGTAAGTAAACTATAAATATAATGTAGTTTCAACAACTATATATTTAGTTAACTTAAAACACAGTTAAAATGTTGGAAACATTTCGACCACTAAGCTACGTAATTCTAAACGTCCAGTCTGCCATTGTTGTTAGCTAAGTACGGTCAGATTTATTTTGTTTTAGTATAACATTTAAGAACTTAAAAATATATTAACATGACGTCATGGGCTGCATGTATAATAACATTAATGTGTGTATTATGTCTTTGTATGAAAATAACAAGGGCGTATTTACCCTAGGGCCAAAAGGGGGCATGGCCCGGGGTGGTATCCTGCAAGGGGTGACGTAAGCCGAGTAAGTATACATACTCAGGATGTTAACAACAATCGATTTAAAACAACATTATCTAAAAAAAGGTCAGCCGAAATATATTTCGAATATTTTCTCTTGACTCGATTATTTTATGGAATTTTGCGAAAACTCACATCCTTAACACATATACTGCTTTCGTGATTTTCCCTTATTTATGGAGCGGCAAATTAAAATGGCCCGGGGCGTTGAATCTTAAAATACGCCATTGGATTTTACCAAAAATACAGGCACGTTACTGCTTACCTTAGAAACAGACTACATATTTTAATTGAAACACAAAACCTTAGACACAATACTGATCATACACTCACTAATACACACGCTCCCACGTAAATATTTGAGAAAAATATGTATACAATATGACTATAAATTACATAAACGAAAATCGTCATTAAATGTTTTTCCTTTTTTCCCCTGACCATGGATACTATCTAGATGTAACGAATACTACATGAGATTTATTATTCAACAGAAAGGACACAGTACGGGATGGTTTATGATCATTTAAACATCACTGAACCCCTCATACTAGACCCTTGTGAATATAGATTAGATCCTATTGTTAGAAATACGCCTGGTAAAAGCAATTCGTACCAATGAAATACAACCAAAATGTTTTTGTTTTATCTTTTTTAAAGAATTATTTTAATCTATATAAATAAAAGTAAATTGCTAAAATGCATGCACGGTAATGTACGCATAGCTGTTGAAGTACTACACCAACAAATAATGAACATTACAAAAAATATTATAATTTACTGCATTCATTTAGAAATTATGCGCGCACATATATTTCGGCGAATCAATATTTTATGCAAGGTGTTCGATTCCTGTCTACGTTCCTTTAAATGGGGAGTAATAAAGGTATAATAAATCACGGTCCGCATAAAATAAAATCCTAGCTCATTTTTAAATTCTACCTCGTTTAAATAAACGAGCTACTTTGATAGATACGTTCTGCATGATACCTTTCGCGAGCACGTAAACACACGCTAGGAAAATTATTACTAACTGATGAATACAACTAAAGAACTTCATATTGGAAATAATTCTGTTCCTCGTAGACTTTTATTCATTGTAATTTAAATGATTATTTACGTGCTCACGAAAGGTATTATGTGGAATGAGTCTATCAAAGTAGCTCACCTATTTAGACAAAGTCAAATTTAAAAGGGGGCTTAGGAATTTATTTAGGTGGAATATGATCTATTACATCTACAGATCCCCTCCTTTGAAAGATCTTAGAAGTCGAACACCTTACATAAAAGACTTCATTAATAACCGTAATGGAAAAGTACTACTAATTCACGATCAGTTCAATAAAAGTGAATTTTATTCAAAATATATCAAATATTTTGTGTCTAAGGCAACTCCATTTGATGCTCCGAACCCTCATACAAGTCGAGTCGAACTATCGCAGACGTCGAAGAAACGTGTGCTTAAAATGTTACTATCATAAATATTCTGTATGAATAGTCGAATTTGTATTCTTTTCAGATTTTACTTCCTAGCTCGGCGAGTTTAACCACATAAATTTTTCGTATCGTTATTTTTATAATTTTCTTTTGTACCTTACCTTACTCTTAACCATACTTTGACAATAACGAACACCAAATGTCCAATTAAATGGAATCGTTAGGAAGCTATGCGCGTATCTACATTCATTTTGGCGTTTTTTATAAAGATAGAAAAAAAGCCACATGAGTTTACAGCTTTATTCTATTTTTTAAGATAAGAAACTTCATACCACATGAGACCCGCATAAAGTTACCGACAGCATTCTAGTTATCAAATGAATTTCACTTCGGAATTTCGTCTCCAAATCATTCTGTTCGCTCCTACAATAGATTTCCGTTGCCACCAGAATAAGCCGCGGAAAATACAATATAGAACTTCCGTTGCGGCAGTCGAGTTCAATGTTATTGTCCTAATGTTAAAGCAATGATCGTTTTATTTGATGTTCAAGGTTAAATAATGACAATAGTTTTAATGGATTACTTAAATTTGGAAAATGCACTTTCTAATGGCAAACTAAAATTTCTAATGGCAAAAGAAAATAGAATACTATTTCCTAACTGTTACGTTGATAAGTTGTTACGTTGAAGAACACTTTAATTTTACACTAATATTCCAACCAGGATTAGCAATCGTTATCAGGTATGATAAAAACCAAAACCGGTGTTTTACATTTTTGGGACAAATTTTTGGAAAAATACAAATCAATGAGCTCAGAGCGATGACTTGACAATATGCACAACTTCAGTTTTCACGCCCAAGTTATAAAACTTAACTAGTCGAAAACACAATAAATTAAATACGCATTGTTGACTATAACTCAAGAAGTGCCATCAGCTTTCGCTCAAATTTAAATAGGCCTACGTGTCAAGCAACAGCTTTCAAAAATAGAAATCATCAAAAGCGGTACATACAGTAAAAAGAAAGAAGGGTCGAATTGAGCAACTCATCCTTTGTTTGAAGTCAATTAAAAACAATTCGTAACTATAATAAAATTCATTATTAATTAAGTATTAAAACTGTCAACATTGACTCGTATACAAAAATAAATAGTGGCTTAGTGAATTTTCATTAAGGCGATCCCTACGTAGTTCTCAAAAGGACTTACCAGTGTTATATCGCCGAGATAAAGACGGGTAACGATACTTGAAGATTTTCTCAAGCCGAGAAGTTTATTTAGCGATCATCAGACTATTTGTTTTGTCTTCTTGGACGTCTGAACTGGTGAATGTAAGTTGGATACTTCTAATTAACTAGTAAGGGATCTAAAGAGATCGTAAACGTAACGGTAGGTATGTAATCGAAAAAAAAAATGACGTGAATTTAAATCGACAAGTAATAAAATGACTAGATCATGACATCGTAATCGACAAGCACCAGCAATGAAAATTCCAAATCATAAAATCGGGACACCTAGTAGAAAGCTATGAGTTAACACACATAAAAGAAAAAAAAAATGCAATCATATATTTATCGCCGTAATTATTTATCTTTGTCTATCTCTATGCGCAACCGGTAAATCTAAATGATGTAGTTTATTACTTGTGGCAAATTTGGCTATAGGTTCCCGATTAATATGTTGCTGATAATATTTATCAGTGATTTATATGAAGGAAAAACTTAATCATTAAAAATTGGAAAGAGCTCAAAAAACGGATAATATCACAGGTAAAACATTCTTTAGTAAAATTTTATAAATTCTAAGTTTGGAACGTGTTTAGTAAACAGACAGTAGGAATTATTTCCAAAATCTTTCTTTCTTTTCATAGTACACGCTTATATTAATGATATCACTGAAAACCAGATAGTAGGAATCACATAAGATGTACACATAGCCACGTAAATCTTTTAAATGAATAACTATTGTAACAATAACATTGAACTCTTTCAATTTATATTGTTCTTTCAAAAGGTTGGCAAAACTCGTAAGTTAATACTATTCAACTAGCTAATTTTGTTTAAAGCTTTGTAGCCAATCAGCGACTTAAGATTGGTCTTTTGAATTTTACAATTTGTTAGCATTTTGTCAAAATTACAATTTGCTTCTGGCAAAAGTTGGTCGCTGCCAAGGAGCTTTCGCTTCACTCGTTTGATTCGTGTTCTTTGAAGACATATGTCTTAAAAGTACAGAATCTGAGTTAAGTGAGCGCTCTTTTATGATTAATAACTAACTTATAATCTATTTGCAAGTTAGTCTATCATTCTATTTAGAAAAGGGTTATAAAGTTATATATAATATGGAATGGTTATTATTTAAAAAAATATTTTCAGACTTAGAATGGCATTTGTAGGAAAACTATATATTCTTCACATGTTTTGATGACTAAATATTGCCAATCATTTGATTACATTTTAAAATCGGATACTTTAACGTACGTCACGTCGTAAAGTTGTCAAATTAAACTTCTAAGCAAAAATATTTTCACTTAAAACGAATGAGAACATGGGACCCATATAGCGATCCACGCTTCTCGGCGAACGTAAATATTTTCAGGATTAATCCTTAAACGTGTTGATTTTCTCACGAAGTTTTCCATCGTCACGTCGAGCACAAAATAATTCTTAAAGGCAAATCTAATAAATAGTTGCTTTTATTTTATTGAAAGCCCAAGCTTTATCGTAAGCAAAATCGTAAATTTGTTTATGGACAGAAACTCCTTGAGACAGTAAAATATATATTGTCTCTGAACTTCAGAATTTATCTCATTCTTGATGTTTAGCGTTTCTTTTTCAATTTTTTACTGTGGAAATGTAATGTTTAGAGTATTACTTTGGTAAATTTGATATATTATGTTTTATTTTTTAGATATAAGTTGTAACCGCGTCTTCGTTTTTATTATAGGTTCTGATTTTCACTACCCTTTTGATGTGGGCGATTTTTAGATTAAAGTATTCAATATCTTACCGTGTAGTAGATGTTCATATCAGTTTCATTCAAATCCACTTTTTTTGTAATTTATACAACATAAAGATAGATAAATCTTTTCCTTTTTTGTAACTCGGTTAGTAAAATAAAAACCATATAACTATGATTTTTATACTGTAATCTTATATATATGTCGGAAATTAAAAAGGAGAAGGTATACTTTTCGGCTTGAAGGTATATTTCTCTTTCTCATGATCTCAGAGTACTCACTCAGTCTACTGTGGGCATAAGTGGGTAATGTTGACACAAGTAAACACAATTAATGATATCACCAAATTATTATAACACAGGAATCAGTTAACAGAAAGGTAACGCAGTACGGAAGGCGGGTAGTTATTAGTTAAGGGGGCGAAGACTAACTTCTTAGCATTCGATGGATTCACGGTTCACCGTGCGGGTACCGAGTCCATCGTGTGGCAGAGGGAGTAACTCAGAGCAGTGCCTAGGACTTGCGACCTAGGTGTAGGTTTAAGGCCTCCTTAGATGCGCATCAACGCTCACCTTCACTGCTCGAGTTATAAGCCTCGCCTTGTCAAATTAATCGTAATAGGTAATAATTAATTCGATTGCACAAATTAATTATTGAATGAGTCTAGGTTAAGCTACTAGCAGGATACAACAAGTGTATCGTGCCAAGCCAGAGCCAAGACTGCCTTAGCCGAGGTGAAACCGTTCGTTTTATACACGACAGAACAATTCGAGTAATATAATAAATGAGGGTAGGTGACTATCGAACGATGTGCTAGGTGGCGCATCGATCACCTCACTACTCTAACAGCTAATAATTGACAACTGACATTATCTGAATACACCCAAGTCAAATACTTGACGTTCCGTATTCATACTCTGCGACATATAAAATTCGCGTGTCACAATGTTAGTTACAATACTCCTCCGAAACAGCTGGACCGATTTTTATGAATTTTTGTGTGCAAATCGGGTAGGTCTGAGAATCGGCCAACATCTATTTTTCATACCCCTAGATAAAACAACGTCAGCTAGTTAACATATAAAACTTTTTGGTTCATTGTTTACAATGAAGAAAGCTCTTTAAAAAAAACTTTTTAAAATATCTTCAAACCACAGAATTAATTATTTTACAGTTTAACTTTTGATCTTTTAACATGGCTTGGCTGTAAAAAAAAATTTTTGTTCATACAACTTTGAAATTTTAAAGTACTATTAAAAGTAATAAAAAGAATTGGAACGAAAATTAAAACAGATGAACAGTTTAAATTATAGAAATAGATTTTCCTTGGTTTCCGTATGTGCCTTACCAGGGTTTTGACCAAGATTAATGAACGTACCATTTAATTCAAAAGTCGTATGAATGGAACGAACACGTACCGGTACGGTGCAACCGGTATTTCTTCACCATGTGGGTTAATTTATCATAATAATAATGACTAATAGCGTATCATGGTAAATTTTATTTGTTCTAAATAAACACGAGCTAAAAACAGAAGAAGTCATCATCGTCCTCGGACACCCTAAACAGCTGAATGCGTTACAGTTATCGACGCTGATATTGAGCGATGGCCTTCAACTTTACTTCAACAGCTTATGTATATAAATAAATATGCTATCTATAATAATGTTGTTGTCAAACAAAAAAAAAACGAATTCATTTTATATCGACTAGTAATATAATGAGTCATTATCGTCAAAGTACACTTCACCTCTTTTCCCGTGTAGGTGAAGCATCAGAGCTTAATCTACCACGCTGCTCCAATGCAGGTTGGCGGATATATTCCCGACTATGAGTAACGATCGCTCAGGATCGATCAGGTTTTACATGACAACAACCAGGACCAACAGCTTAACGTACTCTCCGAGGCACGATGGGAAGACCCACGAGGACTAACAACCAGACCGGAAATAAATATTTGTATAAACACAAATATCCACTTCGAGCGGGAATCGAACCCACGGCCGTCGGTGTTTAGGCACCGCTGACACGTTGTCACGTTGTCGCATCAAAGTAGGTACGAAAAAATAATCAATTGAATACGCATTATTAGGAATAAAACAAAAACTACTAGACAGATCTTGCATAAATAAAAAAAAAAACACAAAATTAGCACCAGCTTCCAAATATTAAAAAAATCATCAAAATCGGTGTAAGGAACTGTTATGAACAAATATTATATTAATAAAATGCAACATATGCAATGTAAAATGTAAGCCAGGGAAATTTATACAAAATTGTTAAGACAGCGATAAACCCAGTCGCTTCAATTTTTATTATTTCCATATTAAAAGACTATTGTATTTAATCAGTTCGAGTCCGATTTTGTGTTAGAACAGTTGTCAGTAATTAAATTAATTTGCAGCAGTAAATAAAGTGTTTTTTTTTAAGGACCAATGGAGATCCATGCTAACAGCACGAAAAGTGATAAGATAACACACAAAAAATAATATCGAATTTATAAAATCCTCCTTTTTTCAAATCGGTTTAAATACATTGTTGATTAATAATACACATCTAGCATATATCTATATACTTATCCTTCATGGAGAAAGAGGCCTATGCCCAGCAGTGGGATGTTACAAGATGAATGCGTGTGCGTAAATAGTATGCGTATACATACATTTATTTATTTAATAAGGTTTGCTAGCAGTTGTTACATTTATGATACATTATAACATCAACTTTATCACAGACTACATTTCCAAATTCACAACTATACAAATATTAAAGCATAAATAATCAAAGCATACATAGTCATTATACTTACGAAAAATATATGTAAAACGTTAAAAAATATGAAACGTTTAAAAATATTTTCACAGAAAATTAAAATTGAAAAAAAAAGAGTGTTGCATCGGCCGGGAATCGAACCCGGGCCGCCCGCGTGGCAGGCGAGCATTCTACCACTGAACCACCGATGCTATACATTGACTTGTTAAAACAATGAATCTATTTTGAAATAAATGAAAGTAGAACCTTTTAAAATGAACTTAATATTAAAAAATTAAGGTTTATTTTCATATGAAATGTTACAAAGTAACAATATCATGCAATTACGTTAGATTTCTCATGTTTCCACTCATCTGCCGATCGCAATGCGGCCAGCGGTCATTGAACCGTACTATCTCTAATGTGCTAATAATATTCTTGACAAAAATTAGTATTTTCATTATCAGCTATATGTAATTCATTTTAATTGTTTTATGCTTGAATAATCTAGATATGAGATTACCTCTAATTAATACAGCAAGTAAGGCCGCAGAGACTTCGAACTCATTTGATAATTATTATAATATTATTACTGAAACACACGCAGCATTAATACGTCATAAGAACGTCAACGCTTCCTGTTACACAGTAACACTATTCGGGTAGTTAACTTGTGTCATGAACGGTACCCTCGGGAAATAATTATGTATCTTTATGTACTGTTTTAATGAATTGAACCTGTCAGAAAGATTCTTAAGAACTGTCAAAAAAATTGTTATTATTTTCATTGGTATTTTTAAAGGTAATTATAAATTTGTATTAATCTATATTATTATTTAATTTTTTAACAAATGAATTTAATAATGCTAATTGCAAATTACCATCAAAATATTGGGGCTAATCGTGACAGTTGAGCGAAAAGTTCTTTTATTGTTTTCATTTTCTACAGCAGTGTATGTAGTGCATACATTTTTAAATGCTATTCTGAAACGTGATGTTAAGTTTCTGAAGGATAAAGACCATTTTAGCATAAGGATTCGAACTTAATGAGCTATTTTTTCTTCAAAAAATCGACCGCTATGATGTGTCTATGGTAACAACCGGGACCGATAGTGTTGCTGCCGAGGCAGTGCGGATAGACCCACAAGAAAACCCAGACCAAAAGAATGTTTGCATAAATAGAAATAACTGCTCTAAGAAGAAATCTAACCAGAACGGTCATCACTGTTCATTTTTTTTTATTTTTCATATATATATTACATTGACTTAGTCAGGACATACCGCGATTATCATTTTAAAACTCTCAATATTTCGACGACGTTGCAGACGCCATGGTCGCTAGCGACGTTCGGCTGACGTTTGAAAATGTATTCATCGCCCCTTTTTTATATGCATACTTAGTATGTCATATCTTGGAGACCCTTTCCTTACTTTTTGGTAAAGAATGAAATAATTTATATCATTTAGGGATACAAATATGACAACGGTGTACACTAGAATAAAGCCCTCATGCATTTGATTATGTAACATATTATGACATAATTATGTTTGTTCTTGAACAAAAAAAAACTGACTTCAATTACATCGACAAGTAATACAACGTAAGTAGACGAAAAAATAGTCAAGTAATACGTATGATCAAAGATTTCTCAAAAAGTTGTAATCAGATCTCGATAAAATTTAAATGTGACCACATGATAAACACTAGCTTTCGATTAAATTAATAATCATCAAAATCAGTAGACCCAGTAAAAAGTTATGCGGTATAATACAACGTAGGTTGACAAAAAACAGTCAAGTAAAACGAAAGTTAGATCACAAATAAATTGTTTCCATCACCTTTTTTCTTCTTTTTTGGAAGTCGGTAAAAAATGAGAACATGACCAACGTAGTCGAAACATAACTACGAAACGAATAACACAAAAACTACTCGTATTCATGCTCAAATTTAAATGGCGCCGCATTACAAGCACCGCATTTTAATTAAAAAAGGAATGATCGAAATCGGTCCACCCAGTAAAAAATTATTATGTAACACACACAAAAACAGGGTTGAATTGAGAATCTTCGCCTTTTTAGGAGTCGATTTAAAAAAATAACATGTGATAAATATAATTGAGTTCATAGTGACCTAAACTTGGACCAATCTTGTATTTACTTCACTGTTAATAGAATCTTTTGATGCCGCAGAAATTGATCTCCTTCGTGTATTCTATATTCAATTTTTTTTTCTTTCTGACATCGGCAATATTATCTGTGATATTTTCGTTCTATTATAACCCGCTAAACAAATGAATGAAAGGAATGAGTGTTCATATTATTCCAATTTATTTATTTGCTACTATTGTTATATACAAAGATCTTTTATACATAACATTACAATGTTCAAGATACATTTTTAACGGCCTTTATTAAACAGCTGTGTAAGCCAGATGACGTTATGATGTCATAATGACATCATAACGTGATTTTCTCCGTAGATATTAATGCAAGCCATGACTGCTGGAATTTTGAAAAGAATCCTGTAATGAAATACATTATTGTTGATCTATTTAAAGATGAAACGTTGGACAATTCCTACACTCTTTATTTAAGATTTAGTTTTATTGTTAAAATAAATGTGTAGAAACATTAAAAAATTTTTTTACGTAATATTTCATTTGCAATATTTTCAACAATCTACTCCACTTGTCCAAATAAAATTTTATTTGACATTTGCTAAGATCTGTGTGTTTGTTCTCACATTGTTTTACACTGTCTTTAAAGTGTATTCAATTTAAACAAAAGTATTTGTTGATATCTGTATAATATGTTATTTACTCTTATATATTTCACGTACGTTTGTAAAACAAATATACATACTGATGTTTTTAGTTCAAATGAATGTCATGTAAGCTGTATCTCATGTAATATTTGCTATCATAGCGTTCTCCTTGAAGATGTCGACAAATATTGAAACGTTTCTACTAGACATATTATATTATTCATGAATATATTCGTATATACCTTTTTTATGTAACTATTATATATGGTAAGCGATTACCGTAGCTTATAGATGCCTGCAACACCAGAAGCATCGCAGTTCCCCCCAGGAGCTCTGGTCATCTTACTCACCAGCAGGAACATAACACTGCTTGGAAACAGTGCCATTTAGCTGTGATCTTCTGTAAGGTCGTACTAGTCCAGTCAGGAATTCACCTCAATTGATAAACTATAACTCTTAGATTCATATTTGTAAATAAAAATATCCCGTGATTGATTTAGACTTAAATGCCAAAAAGGACAAATAGAGATAGGGTGAGAGATAAGTGCCGATAAATCATTGCTTTTTATTTAGTTTTAATCAAGTTTATCTGGAAGTAATTGCTTATTTAGCGATAAGACCGTAAGTACCGCCAAGTACATCTTGTTATCTATATTTTCTAGATGTGTCTGTATTTCTGTGTAAAAAAAGAAGTTACTTGTGAAGAATATCCCACAGCTAGGCATAGGCCTTATGTCCTATGTAGGAGAAGGATCAGAGCTTAATCCACCACTACTATGAGTAACGATCGCTATCAGGTGTACATGATTACAACCGGGACTGACGGCTTAACGTGCTCTCCGAGGCACGGTGAGGAGACCCACGAGGCCTGCACAAGCACCCAGACCACGACAAACGTCTGTATGGCCAATACAAATGTTTGTCATGTGCGGGGATCGAACCCGAAACCGCAAGCGCAACAGCCACAAACCAGTGCTATGACAAGGCGTCGTCACATAATGAAAAAAAAATGTGCGAAATACCAGACGCGCGAAATTAAGCAAATACTTGTCACGAGTTATGATTCTATTTTCAACTTCCAGCGTAACGTTTTATAAGCCACACAATAAAATTTTGCATAAAATGACTATATTCTATACTTTCCACTTGCTATTCAACAATGGAACATTATTTGACCACAATAATGCGACAGTAGACCGTTATATTTATGGAATTTCAAAATAAATTTTACTAAATTCTCTGAAATTATATCAATCTAAAAATAAAATAAAAAAGCAATATTACGACAAAAGCTTTAAACTTCTCGCACTAAAGCACTACATCTTTGGGCGTACAGCTTTTAAGATCTAAATGTTTACAATCCAGCACAAGTCCAGTGCACCTAGTGAAACCTACATTTATCGTAAGGTATTCTATGCCATTTAGTACGTATATTTGCATAACAGAGGAATAATATAGTGGAGTAAGATTTCTATTCTAGAATACTGAGAAAATATGAAATAATATTTTTTATTGTACAACCAGTTACGATACTAAACATAAAAATGGGCAAAAAAAAACAAAAATATGTACAAAAGGAGGTCTTATCAACTTGTCAATTTTGTTTTAGACAAAATTTATAAAAAGTAAACAAAAAAATATAAAAAAATTATTTTTATTGTTTCAATTTATTTAGAAAACCGTACTAGTTGTGCCCGCGACTTCGTCTGCGTGGAATATAACAAAAAATTATTGTTCAGTTCGCAGAGTTATAAAATAAATAAATTTCTATACTATAATTGTGTTTGCTAGCAAAGGAAAAAAACCGACTTTAATTACATCAAAGTAATAAAACGTATGTAGACGAAAAAAAATTAACAACGTTCTAGTCGTCACTACGATTTTCTAGGTTTCCCCTAGATTTCTCTGGGATTCCATCATCAGATCCTGGTTTCCTTACCATGGTGTCACATGGTAACGGTTGGGATATCTCCTTTCCAACAAAAAAAGAATTATCAAAATCGGTTAATTAACGACGAAGTTATCCCCGAATTGAGTAACCTCTTCCTTTTTTGAAGTCGGTTAAAGTTGCCTAAGTTACTCCTTATTACATCAGCTATCTACCCGTGGAAGTCCCGTCAAAATTGGTCCAACCGTTTTAGAAATTAGTTGAACAAACAGACAGACATGTTATTTTGATATAGGTACCGTGTATACATCGATATGCATTTAGTAAAAAGCGGTTATTTTCAATATTAGAAACAGACACTCAAATTTTATTTATTTGTATAGATCATCTTTTTTGTTTAATTGACATTTTTATACCGTGATTTTCTGTCACTTAAACTAATTAAAATGTAAAACAAGAACCGTATTTAAAAAATAAGGGAAATAAAATAACCATTTAGTCCCTTTCAAAAGATGATTTAGGAAGTGATTTTTTTTTTGTATACATCGAGCAAATTTTAAACGCACCGAAAGGCACTTTTTTAAACAATGTTTACAATAAAAAAAGAACGATTAAAGCTGTTCCCAATAAAAACCCTCAAGTTGCCACGTTGACATGGGTTCGGCTGAAAAATGCTTGTCATTGGGATAATTACGTTCGTAATACACTGTACCAGCCTCTATTCCTTTGGGAAGACTGAGTGCTAACATAGGTATACAATTTAGTGCGTAATATGATTCATAGTTGCATATAAGTATATGTTGCCATGTGACCTTTTTTCCAGAGACAGTTGTACAGACATATAGGCAAATATTTAAAAACGCTTCATCCTGTAACATCCCACTGCTGAGCATAGGTCTCTCCATGCAGGATAAGGGATGGAGCTAAATCCACCACGCTGCTCCACTGAAGGTCGGCGGATATGTTCCCTATCAGAAGTAGCGATCGCTATCAGGTATTTATGATAACCACCGGGACTGACAGCTTAACGTGCTCTCCCAGGCACAGTGGGTCTGTCCTTGTGGGTCTCCCACAAGGACAGACTTCCAAACCGGAAAGAAATATTTGTAAACTTACAAATATTCATCTCGTGCGGGAATCGAATACGCAAACACCTACCACTACACCAGAGGGGTTATAATATAAGAAAATAATACTGAAGTTGATTTAAAATGTCTTTACAAATAAATAAAATTGGAGTGTCTACTTGTAATATTAAAATAACCGCTTTTTACTAAATGCATATGGATGTATAACCTACACGGTACATATGCTAAAATAACATTATTCACAATTTTTGTCTGTCTGTCTGTTTGTTCCGGCTTATCTCTAAAGCGGCTAGACTGATTTTGACGGGACTTTAACTGGCAGATAACTGATGTAATAAGGAGTAGCCTAGGCTACTTTCATTTTAGACATTTACTAATTTTATACCTCTGCAAACTGAAAAATAACTTTTTATTGAATTCCTTTGTAAGAATAGAATATATAGTTATTGTCCCATAAATTAAAACCTACGTTTTAATTAGTACTTCTCAATTTAATTAAAAGAAAGGTATAAACGTGACGAAGCAACCTACAGCAGTAAATAGTTACAATGTAACAACGTAGGTAATTAATTTAGGATTCTAAGTACTCAGATGAGCGAAAACAACGTGATATCTATTCGAAATGTAATTCAGACTTAAGAGAAATAGTTCGTTTGATGTTATAAAAGGCCTATTAATAGAATAAAGGTTATAAGCTACGATGCATTCTCCTAAAGCTTATAACAGCGATGACTGAGGCGAATTTTACTTTTAATATTTTTATCTAGGTATTATATTAATACGTGAAGCAAAAACTTTGTACCCCTTTTACGAAAATTGCCCGGACGAAGGAGTATGAAATTTCGCACACTTGTAGATTATATAGAGAAGCAGTACTAATATTTTTATTAAAATTATGCATAAAAAATACATTAAATAAATAAAAAAAAACATTACACACACTACCATGTATTTGACACATACGCATATAATATACTCTTTCGTATGTTGTTAAGTCTGTTGTGAAATTATGGTCGAATTTTGACCACTAGCCGACCACTAGTACCTAACAATTAAAATCTTACATGAAAAAGTAAACAAAATGTTATTCAAATATGGTCATTAAATACAACACACACTTAAATCTTTTTAAAAACAAATACAACAAAAAGTAGCAATAATCGCTTTAGTTTCCAATGATTCGCCATTTTCTCGCCGAACGAGCTAATGGCTAAAGTTTTAGCGTTTTCAATGAAAAAACTGACATCAGCGATATTGAGTCGAGGCGTTTTGGTAAACCTCGCTCCATTAATTACATTACTTGAGTTTTTTACAATTCCCATCCGTCAATGTAATAAATTGGCAAAAAGGGTAACAACAAAATGAGATCAATCTAATAATAACATCGTGCGAATTTTATATACTGCTTTAGCCTGTAATATCCCACTACTGGGCATAGGCCTCTTTCCCAATGTAAGAGAAGGATCAGAGCTTATTCCACTACGATGCTCCAATGCGGGTTGGCAGATATATTCCCGAGTACATGATAACAACCGGGACCGACGGCTTAACGTGCTCTCCGAGGCACGGTGGAGAGACCCACAAGGACTGCACAATTTTATATATATTTTCGTGTATATAACAACTAATATGCCCCACGGGTTTACACGCGTTAATAAAAAAAGCGTGTCCCTTCCTCGGTAAAAGGGCTATGCAATACAAAAATAATTTTTCAATTAAAAGCAGTAGTTCCTGAAATAAACGCGTTTAATAACAGCCAATATTAATATTAGTGTACTGTGTGGCTACGGTACTAAAGAATATAGCCACCCCCTCTCTTCCCGTGGGTGTCGTAAGAGTCGACTAAGGGATAACACAGTTCCACTACCACCTTGAAACTTAAAAAGCCGATCGGTGGCGGGATAATCATCCAACTGCTGGCTTTGAAATACACAGGCCAAAGACGGGCAGCAGCGTCTTCGGTGCGACAAAGCCAGCCCTGCGGTCACCAACCCGCCTGCCCAGCGTGGTGACTATGGGCAAATCACATGAGTTCACGTTATTTTTGGCGTAAACTTGTGGAGGCCTATGTCCAGCAGTGGACTGTATAGGCTGTAATGATGAATATTAGTATAGATATAGTAATGTATTTATAAAATATTACGTAGTTATTTTTATACCAACTTACGAAATCGTCAATAGTGAAAGCACTTTTCTTGCCACAATATAAGTTACTTACTAACAATACCGATGCAAATAATTCGCACTAAATAAGTAAAAAAATTACCGACCTTCATTCATATTGACGTTGTTTAAAAATTAAAGCTGGATTTAAATTTTAATAATGAACTAATTTACAAAAAAAAACGAGTAATAATTTTTTTAGTTGTAGATGCCGGTAGAGCCAGCAATTATCTATAAAATGATATATAATTTATGTAAAGTTATTGTGAGGTTTTTTTTTAAAAGGGAGGCAAACATCTTAACCTTAGCGTATTCATATATATGATAAAACAATGTCATAAACTGTAAGTTACTATCAATCTGATATGTATCAAAAGGTAACACAGACATGAGATGATACCACGGTTGGTACTAATTATTAGTATAATAACGAGTGCTTTTAAAAACAAATTAGACTTAGTCTAAATTTCCGTTCAATAAATACTAGTCATCGTCACAAATAACCGAATATTAATAATTGGATCTCAAAATCTGTTGAGTACTTCATTGAATATAATTCAAAGCGAAGATTTCTTGTTTATGATAAAACTATATTACATTCAAAGTCAGAAATCGATACCGCAAAAATTCCATTAAGAGGATGTGGACCAAATAATCGCCAGTCGCATCTGCTATCAGCATCCTTTTGGTCTCGAATGCTTTCATCGAAATGATTTCTTGTGTAAGATATTAACTGAGAAGTTTTAATGAAATATTGTTTTCAACTTTATTGTGTTTAGGTATAAGTACTTTCTAAATTATCGATTAAACTTTATTTTATTTTTGTTGGACTAAAATAATACTTATTAATTCAGAACGTGTTCCCCAATTCAAATATTAGTTTAGCGATATTATTTGAGAGGTTTGTATCAGATAATACATACATGTGTTTAACCGTGTTTGACCATTTGTCCTTAAAAGAAATATAAAAAAATTCACTTTCACTGTGGTTTTACTTACTTTTCAGAGAGCAAAGAGCTATTATGTAACTATGTATATTTAATAAATTTGCTGAGTTTAACATTTAGTTTCGCTAAAGTTTGTACGTTTTAACTGACTTAAAAAAAAACGAGGAGGTTATCAAATAATACTTTTTATGTGTATATTATTTGTGTGTGTTACCTCAGAATTTATTAGCGGGTGGCCTGATTTCCATTTAATCAAAAAGTGGTACCTGTCATGTGGTCCTATTTAAATTTAATTGAGATTTGACAAGTACTTTCTGAGTCATTTCTAATAATGCGTATTTGCTTGATTATTTTTTTCGTCTACCTTCATTGTACTAATACTATTATTTTATATTTTTTTACTGGGTTAACCGATTTCGATGATTCTTTTTTTAATCGATAGTTCGTGCTTGTCACATGGTCTATTTAAATTTAATTGAGATCTGACGATAACTGTTGAGTTTTTTCTAATAATGCGTATTTACTTGACTATGTTTTCGTTGACCTTCGTTGTATACCTCATAACTTTTTAGTGCGTGGACCAGTTCCGTAATTGAAGTCGGTTTCGTTTGCGAACAAACACAATTATGTAACCATGAATCTCAAGCAAATATGCTGACTTTGACATTTTGTTTGGCTAAAAACGGTAGGTTTTTTAGGATGGATACTTAAAACATTGCGTAATAACGTCGTGTAGCAAAATATATAGCAAATATATAATATAAAGGAAAACGGATTTGAATCTGTGTGAATAGGAGTGTTCATATATATACACACACTTGGCAGTTTTGTTTGACACAAATGCGTTACATTAAATAAACATGAGTCACGATTTCATCAAAAATTTGTTAAATTTGTTCCATGTGTATATGGCTCACGAACATAATGAACAGAGAACGTGGTTACAGCCCTAACTACTTAATTTATTCAATCGATATCCAATTTCAGTCACGTACAGAAACTTATTGAAATATATAAAATAATACGATAAATCTGAAAAGCTTATGTTCGTTTATCTATCGAATTAAAAAATAAAATAAAATAAGTTACAAATATAATTAATCAACAGTGACAGACGCTGTATAATATCACGCTATGACGTATGAGAGCCATTCTGTAGTTAGCAACAACGGCAAGGCTAAAACTAAGCTGTTCGTTCAGCATTGGGTTTCACCAGTTATAGATTAAGTTTATCCTGCAAATAAGTTATGATTATGCTTTAACAGCATTAGGTAGAATGGGCAATTAGGACCTTTTCCTCTTCAATTAATAAACTACAAGTTTTAGATTAATATTCGAAAGTTTTCATTTGTGAATAGATACATCACATAAATCTAGTGGAATTCGATGGTAAAAAAGAATAATATATAAAAAAACTAGCTTCTGCTTGCCACTTCGTCCCCGTAGCCTCCACTTCTTTTAGCTTTAATGCGATGATATATAGCCTACAGCCTTCTCGACAAATGGTCTATCTAACACTGAAAGAATTTTTCAAATCGGATCAATAGTTCCTGAGATTAGCGCATTCAAGCAAACAAACAAACTCTTCAGCTTTATAATATTAGTATAGATTTAATCTGTTGGTTACCGTCATCAGTCAAATGCCTTTATCCACACTCGGTAACAGGCTTTACCCTAATAGGCCATGGTATAAATTCTGATTATTTACTTTTTTTTTAATCCCGGAATGTCAAACTTTGTCGTGGTGCTAGCATTTGGTGCTATCTTACGTACGCGATGCGATACGACGCCACCAATCGACTGCGACCAAATTTTCAACTCAACGGACCGTAAATTAACATGCAAAAGTTGCTTAAAAAAAGTTTCTGTGTACAAATTTAAAAAACGTTTTTGGTCCCTCATTTTAAAAAGAATAATTTAATGAGTCTTTAATTGCTATGCTTAGTGTTAAACTACCGCCAAATCGGAATGTAGATTCTGCTGCAAAGAAACGGCAAGAAACTTATATAGTTATTGTATTTGCTTTATTATTTCTTATCGGATAAATTAGCATCGCTGTGTTTATCGCTCACATAAGACAATGGCTTAGGAACAAATCACAATCACATTTAACGCCAATCTATCACAAAATCGAATGCGGGACCAATCGAAAAGTGAGTCTAGTACTAGGGATACATACGTGATCCTAAGCAAAATGACTCTGTTGAAAATATTATGTCATGTATCGTGTATCTTATCTTTAACATTTTGAATTCTTTTACGAAATAAGAAACCCTTGTAATTTAATTATGCTCATCCATCTAACTATCCAGATCTTGTGCGCACATGTGTCTTGAAATAAGTTCACTCTATATATAGATCGCAGTGTATTTTTTTTTATTAAAAAAAGCCTTTCGAGAAATACATTTTTTTTTTGTTAAAAGAAATAGACAGTTCATACTAATTGTTTTATAAAGACCAGAGTGTAGGGAACAGTTACTAGTAGGGAGCAGTAGACACGTCGACGTTATTGACGCAGTGATAAAACCCTGATACGAATTCAGTGACAAATTCAATTACCGCAAATTTTTATTTTATCTCTCACGTACGTCTGTTCTTGAGGTACACAACTTAGGTAATACTTGTGTTACAGGTAACAGGCTACATATATCATACACATACGGTTCTGAGAATATGTTGTTACCTTTAATATGAGGCTTTTATTTACTTGATTTTATTATTAATAACAATAATGGGCTACGCTTGAGGTTTCCCTCAATTAGGTAGCGTATGCTAGCGCGACCCCATCTCACCCCACCCAGGCGGACGACTGCTCACACGTGGTGGTTTTTTAGTCAGTAGGAGTCTGACATAACCCTCTGGCGCCCCAGCGCCAGAGGGTATCCATGATGGATTTTCCCCACGTAAAAAAATGGGGTTTCTCTCAAAGATAGGATTAGAAATGAGACAATCTGCGAGGGAATGAAAGTAACTGACATAGCTCACAGAACTAGCAAGTTGAAGTGGCAGTGGGTTGATCACATGTGTTGCAGGACCGATGGCTGATGGAGCAGAAGTGTCCTGGAGTAGAGACCGCGCGACTTAGCAAACGCAGTGTGGAATGACCTCCAGTCCGCTGGACCGACGAACTATCTGCTGTAGGCTGGATGAGCATTGCGGAAAACCGGGATGTCTGGCGCGATCTTGGGGAGGCATATCTCCAGTAGTCAACTGCAATAGGATGAACTGACTGACTGATTGTTATTATTAAACTTAACTTACTTTTATTAATTATAACATGAACGGTAAAATATATAAGAACATTAGATTCAAATACACATTTATTTCGTAAAAGAAAAGCTATTTAAACATTGTTTAATAAAGTAAAATTCGATTAATTACAAATTTTTTGTACTCACAGAGGGAAAACAAATAAGCTGAGATGAAAGGCAGCGAAATATCATTTGTTGAATTGTTAAGTAAATATAAATAATTGTTCAGAAAATATGAGCGTTGTCGCGAATAATGTGAATGAAACAGTCAGCGAACCGGAATGTTACGAACGAAAATGTTTCTTCCATTTTAATAGTAACTCGTTACAATTTATTTATTTTGCTATTTACATAACAAATAAAATTTTACAAATTTTCGTTTTGACTGTAAAATATGTTAAGTAATAAATACAGTAACAGTAATACAATAATTTAGTTTAATACTGTAAACTTTAAAGTGCCAGAGATTTCTAATTTATCTTTATTTATTACCAAATGGAAAACATCAACATGTTTTTATAAGAAACTAGTTGTGCCCACAACTTCATCCGCGTGGAATTTAACAAAAAAGTCATTGTTCAGTGCGCAGAGTTATAAAACAAATAAATTTCTAAAATGAAAGTAGCTTATGTTACTCCTTATAACATCAGCTGCCAGTGAAAGTCCCATCAAAATCGGTCCAGCCGTTTCAGAGATTAGCCGGAACAAACAGACAGACATGTTATTTTGGTATAGGTACCATGTATACATCCATATGCATTTAGTAAAAAGCGGTTATTTTAATATTAAAAGCAAACACTCCAATTTTATTTATTTGTATATATGTTTTTATTTCTTATTTCAAATGCATTACAGTCAAATTGCACTTACTAAAATACTATCAGCACTGTCAGCATTAAGTGATGACACAGATTTAGTTTCAATTATTATGAAAAAAATTGCAAATTTTTTATTCTGAAATGACTTATTATTGTCGATGAAACAGACTGAACGTGGTTCTCGTAGGGTTGAGTACATCAGAACACATACTTTCAGATACGTACATATCAGAAGTACACTACATATTTTTGCCCTCGAGAAAAAGCTGATAAGTCAAGAAACATGTTTCTGTATGGTAGGTCACAGAAATCGCGATAGAAATTTGCTGGTGATGTCTGAAATTAAAACGGCATTAAAAACAGCGTTGTTCCCTCAGCATACATACAAGTTTTCATACGTATAACGTCTCGTGACATTAAAGCAATGAATTTTCAAGGGACACAGGTGCAAAGTAAACTCACGCCCTTCTCGTAAGGCCCTTTAAATTATTACATTCAAACTCAGCCATTTGTTACCTTTGGGAAATTATGTTTTGATAAGGATCAAGAGAAAAACATATATTGACAGTAGTAACTTTATTTTCCAATATTTTAAAAAGATCAAACAGGCTCTAGGGAGTTTACTTGTCCTTATTTAGACATAGTTCTTAACTATATCAAAAAGTCAGTTACATTTTTTGAGTAAAAACTGCTTCACAAACTTTCGTTTTTATGAGATCGCATTTTTCATAAACCCCATTTTTTTTCTTGATAATTTAATATAAAACTGTAAAGGTTTATATGTCAACTAGCTTCTGACTGGGATTTCGTCTGGGTGGAGTAGTTACTTTGGGCTAACTGGAGAAACTCTCAAAAGGAAAAAATAAACCCCGAATTTGAAACATTCTTCATTGGTGCTCCGCTCCTATTGATGTGAGCGTGATGATATATAGCCTATAGCCTTTCTCGATAAATGGGCTATTTAACACTGAAAGCATTTTTCAAATCAGACTAAGTAGCTCCTGACATTAGCGCGGTCAAGCAAAAAGAACAACAAACTCTTCGGCTTTATAATGTTATAGCTTTATAATATTAGTAAAGATATTATTTTGTTAAACCTTTCAAGTAAAAGAAACCTTAATAATACAGAATCAATAGTCAAAATAATAATTTTTAGTATTCTTTGACGGTTCGCAGGAAAGTGGACATAAGGTGCCAATCAATCAGGCATTTAAAATATGTATAAATATTGAAGAAAGTTGTACAACATTAATTAATCTATAGGTACAACAACAAAACAAAGAAAACCAAACCATTAGTACGTAGTAAAGTCATTCTTTAATGAAGAGATGTCGATTGATTGCTACGTGTAAAGGTACTAAAGGATCGAAACGTCGTATGAATTTGCAATTAGTGGTTTGATTGGCACCTTATGTCCACTTTCCTGCGAACCGTCAAAGAATACTTATAACAAATGGACGCAACGATAAATAATGAATAATTTTTAAGGTTGCGCAAACATCGAGCGAATCACTCTTGTGTCTAGTTCGTCGTATGAAATTGCAGGTATGTTTAAGCTTATTGGCTATAAATCTGTTTCCCAATTTTCCTTTTCTTATGATACGAGTAGTGGACGTCAAAAAGATAAATATGGATTTACTTGAGCGTTGTGTGTACCTATTTGATTGTGAAGATTAGATGCTAAAAAGATAAAAGGTTATACGATGTGCCCTTTCGGCGTATAACAATCAGTCACAAAAAATAGGTACTCGAGCGCGTCAGATATAAATAGCACCTATATGTGCCCTGCGTGTTTCTGATAACGGAAAAACATTAATCAGGCGGTTTGCGTTGTGGGTGTTACCGTACGAAGGAATAGATTTTTTTTCGAACGGTCAGATTAAGGAATTTCTTTCACATAATTGTCAGATATTGGGTCTATGACGAAAACACCAAGACGAAGCGTCTGTATAGAATAATAATCAGACGCGCTCGAGTTTTTCTAACAATCGATTTTTTTAAGCGAAAACTTCTATCCTCGCAGCGCAAACACATTTTTTCGTAGGTAGTAAGTTACGTTACGCTCTGAGGTGAAAGGCTCGATCGGGTTAACTCGGGACCACCAAGTGTACCCGAGTGAGAAACATACAGACAGCTCTTCCTCGCTGCTGAACGGTGAAAGGCTCAATCGTGTGAACTCGGGACCGCCGAATTTATCCGAGCGAGAAAGATACAGTCAGCTCTTCGTTGTTGTGTCGCTGTGTTTAGTATATTCAATTAATAAGTGATAATTGTCATTATTAATTTAATAGTTATTACTATATTATAAATTGGCAATGAAGTTTTCACTTCTGCCGTGCGGTCTTAAGCACACAGTATTTTTTTTTACTAATATGACGTTCCACATTATATAAACAGCTTATAATTATATGGTTGGGCTAACGCAACACCCACACCACGACAAACATGTATATAACCAATACAAATGTCTGTCGTGAGGGAGGATCGACCCATCAGTGCAACAGCTAGTGCTGTGACCGCTGCGCTAACGCGTTGTTACAAAGCTTTAAAAATAGTGATAAAATGATGACACTAGTATCAAGCATCGGTGGTTCAGTGGTAGAATGCTCGCCTGCCACGCGGGCGGCCCGGGTTCGATTCCCGGCCGATGCATGTTTTTGTCATCATATTTTTTTGTAATAATTTAATTTATGTAGATATATGTTATTATTTCACACACACACAAATTAGTCTTACTATAATCGATGTATAAAAACTGATATACAAAATATTAAGTTTAGTATATTTTTTAGTATTTTCCATTACCCATCTATAAGAAAATTGTATTATTTTTACTTACGGTCCTCCTGATGGCAAGTAGTTACTGTAGCCTATGAAAGTCTGTAGGACCAGAAAGGGGCGCTGCTGTAACCTAATATTATACTCGTATGATCTTAAACATTTTAGTTTACGAACAACATACCTACAATATTTTAATTTTAACAAAACAAAAATTCGGTTAAAAACCATCTTAGTTTTAGGCAGAAATAGATGATCTTATTTATGATTTCCAGTTTTCGCTGAACCGAACCCAAAATTGAAACCACCGTCACATGTCCCGGTTAATATAAATACTGTATAGCTACATATGCGTAAATAAAAACACACTATACAACCGTCGGATAAAACTAAGCGACGCTGATGTGACCTTAAAACTGAGAATTAAGTAAAAATGGCAAGGATGGTATTATCTACTTATATTGATTTAGTTTTCCAGACGAACAGTATAAAGAATACAGCCGGCGTATAAAGTATCAGCTATAATTATTTTATACGCTAAGCATTTTTTATTTCCATTTATTTGAAAATAAGCATATCAATAAAAAAATATAGAGTCATTGTTTGTTCCACTTATCATCTATCACTATTCATCTATCACCAATATTTATATATTTTTTGTTCAGTAAAAGTTTTTATTATTATTATTATTGAAGTAAAATTTTGTTTATGCACGCTTGAATGCGTGACGAGAGTGTTACGAAAAGTGGTGCGAGCACACATTTCCTTTTTCTCTTTCTCGCATAGCCAAGTTTCGTATATCCAAGACACAGTGTATGCCCGTTGCGCAGGCATATTGCTACAGAATTTTTACTTCAATCGTGTGGTATAAAGATTTTTTTACGTATGTACCAATCATATAACTTACTTTTGTTTTAAATTTAATCAAAGTAAAAACTTCACACACAAACTGTTATAGCTTATGTATTTATGTATGTATAGTATATGGGTTTTATTGTATTTTATTTCATTTTTTTCATGTTTATCTATCATAACATATGCAACGTGCAGTATGTCATCTGAAATATCACGACCTACTTTAAGACGTTCTAGACTGTTCCTCAGCCTCGGGTGCGAATTTCCTTTACCACTTCCACAACTTTTACTGTCACAAACGTACACACAAAAGGAAATGTTTACTGTTATTGTAGACGGTTAGGCTGTGAAATGTTTTGTCCGAGTTGTCGCCCCCGGCTGCGCTGTTTTTTTACGCTTGTATATCGCTTTTATTGTTAGTGCATTCATCGAACTCACTCTTGTTTGAAAATTGTTTGTGAAAGTGCCTCAAAACGGAAATGAAAATTTTAAATTGATTGTGTTTGTGTATTTTAAAATGTTCATATAAAAAGTTCAAATTTTGTCTAATTCTTCCAGTAAAATAAGTTAATTAAATTAATTCTTTAATGTGTATTTTAGTTTTATTGGTTACAGGTACATATTATTCAATTTATTGCATTTAACCTTACTGAACTGAACAACTCAAAATAAGAAAATAAATCAATAATTCTCTACACTCATTATGAATAACATTTAATTAAAATCAAAATGTCAATTTGATAATTTTCTATAACTCAGCAAAATAAAGAGCTTAAAAAATGTGTAAAGAAAATTAAGTTTCGTTTATTTTACATGTTATTTTTAGCAAGTTAAAGTGGCAGTGGGCTGGTCGCCTGTAACGCAGGACCAATGGCAGATGGGAGCAGATGTGTTGAGTTGGCAAACGCAGTGTGAGACATCCTCCGGCCCGCTGGACCGAGGATCCACGTAAGGTTGTCGGGGGTGCTGGATGAGGATGGCAGGAAACCGGCATGTCTGACGTGAACTTGAAGAGGCATATGTCTAGTAATAGATTTTGATACGCTGAGACTGACTGACTGACTGAGTATTAATATAAAAATATAAATATGAAAACTGGTAATCAAAATATAATTTTAATTTTCTTTTATAAAACAACATACTAAAAACAAGTTAAGAAAAAAAATTAATATCCGCCGAAACTTTACCGTTCGTTATTTCACGAAGTTTTGTGAAGTCGTGATAATATCTTCCCGTAATCTCGTATCCGAAGAGCTTAATTAAAAAAATTTCGCTACATCAGTTTCAGTAATAGATTTAATATGATGTTTATAACAGACTTCAAAAAAGGAGATGGTTCTCAATTCGACTGCTTTTTGTGTTACCTCGCATAACTTTTTACTGGGTTTACCGATTTAGATGATTCTTTCTTTATTCGAAAAGTGGTGCTTATCACGTGTTGCCATTTAAATTTTTTAATTTTTTTTTATTGATAAGGCCTGCATTTTTTTTAAAGTTGTTATATTGTTATTTTCCTTATGCCATGCCATTTTAAATGTACTATAAAGTGTTAAATAAATATAAATACATTGATGATGGACTCATTTAATTATTGTCTATGTAAATTCAATTTGGTTTTTTCCAATAAATAGTTTAGAACAAACACAATTTTTCCATCTGCATTTTCATTCGATATGTGTTATTTCTGTTTGAATAAACTCAAACGTTTTATAACTTTTATTGATCAGATTAATATAGATTACCAAAGAAAAATATTTCAACTTTTATCGAATGCAATTTTTTACCAAAGTAAATAGTGGCTTTTGTTTTAAAACGCGTTTATATTTTTTCAATAGAAAATGGTATATAATACCATCTGTAGATTTTTGGATCTTTTTATGATTTAAGCGTTTATGATCCGCAAATGAATGGCAAATTAAATTGACAATAGTACTGTATTTAATTCATATTAAAAGAAGAATTTACTGCAAGTAAAACGTTAATTCACTTATAGACGCCTGCTAGACCAGAAGCATTGCAAGCGTGTTGATGACCTACATACCAATCCCCCAAGGAGCTCTAATCATCTTACTCACCACAGTAACACAACACAGCTTGAAAGCAGTAGGTAGATATAGATATAGCTATTTAAGAATGTATAACAAAATTGTGATCTTCTGTAAGGTTGAGATCCCCAGTCGTTCTGCTCCCAATTTGGAGCAGGATATTTTTCAACTCAGTTAAAATGTCTGCGTCAAAACTTATTAAGAATATAGACAGTAGGTAACTTAAAATAAGACATCTGGTTTACATATATAAAGAAGTGAAAATCTACAAGGATGAACTATGGATTTATTGCATGGAATTGCTCTAATCTTGTTTTCGGTCCACTATACATCACATCCATACTCCAAAGCTACGCTTACATGTTCTACGAGGCCGGACTTCATTTCCTAATTTGTGTTGCAAATAACGTCACCAGGCGGTACCGTATTTAGCCGAAATTAATACAACAGGTTTGGTTTTTGTTTATATTGAAGCTTTAAGGCCTTAAGCTCATCGTGAATAAATTTTAATTTTTTATCGTTACATTTATAAAAAATGATTGACTGATATCAAATCTATTAGCACAAAAAATTTCTTATCCACGGCTCTGGTGTAAGCCTGGTGTTAGGTTTAAAAACCCTTAACAGAGATTAAAAGTGTTAGTTCTCCTTTTCGAAGGGTCACAGGTGCTTTATATTTCTAATGTCATTGTTTGTCTCTATTCAGTTGGTAGTAGTAGAAGAATGTATAGATTTCTGGACGCCATCTTTAGTGTCTGTGGATAAGCGTGTAGTCACCCAGACACACCCACACCCACACCCACACCCACACCCACACCCACACCCACACCCACACCCACACCCACACCCACACCCACACCCACACCCACACCCACACCCACACCCACACCCAAACCCACACCCACACCCACACCCACGCCCACGCCCACGCACCCACACCCACACACACACACACACAGTTTTTTGAGCCTCGTCAATACAACGATTGTATCTCCGATAAATCTATGTTAAAATATCAGCATTAGTACATGTAGGTGAGGGTGTAAAAATAATTTATCTTGAAAAACCTTAAGTTTGTATTGATAAATAGACTGATACCTTAAGATTACTGTCACGAATTACCATTTCAACATCATTGTATTTAATATTTATATTCCTACTAACAATAATATAAATGTGAATGTAAGTTTGTTAGTTACGCTTTCACGCGAAAACTACTTAACGGATATCATAAAACTTTGTACACATATTGTTGGAGGTTTTAGAAATAACATAGGATTATTTTTTATTTAAAAAAAATTCGAGCCAGCGAAGCCGCGGGTGAAAGCTATTTGTAAAATAAGAGTTTATCAATATTTACGGTTATTACGTTATTATTAAGATCATTCATAATTCTTTATCTTAAAAGCGAAGGACATAGCGCCTGGTAGCTATCTTGTGGTACAATATCGTCTGACGCGACAGCCTAAGTCCATCTTAGCTCAGCAAGGTGACGAGACTCGATCTCGAATAACAGAATCAGATTTGGAAGAAGATTCATAAATCTTCTTATATTTAAGCGTCGCCTACTAAAGTCAGTAGATAACCTTCGTCGCGAATTTTTTGTATTTAGAAAATACTTACATTTAAAAAAAACCTTGATGAGGATAGCAAGGGATAGATCGTTGTGGAGAACACTTGGGAAGGCCTATGCCAAAGAGCTAGACAATCACGAAACCGGTGTCTAAAACGAATAATAAAATTTAATTACGTTGCTTTCATAAACAACCAGATTTAGTAGTAGTACCTAGTACATAAGTAGTTATAAGATGAAATGTAATATATAAGATTATATACAACAAAAAAAAATCCGAGAGATATCGAACTTTCAACGTATGTCATTATTATTTATGGCATGTTTATATTCATGTGAGACTTACATCGATATTCTTAGGGCTGTTTAACATCCGGATTTTACCGGATTTGTTTGGATCTTAGCGAACTATTTCGACGCTCAGACGAAGGTACTTAAGGTACGGGAAATGTAACATTTATGATTGTAAAATACAGTTTATATATTATTTTCAAAAGAGTATGTAGTGGTGGTAGCTTCACTTTTTAAAATAATAATCACTTTTAAATGTTAATTTATAAAACGAAATTTCGGATGTGCTTATGAAGCCTGTTTAAATAAAATTGTTTTTGATTTTGAATATACAACCTTTGAAAGGTATTAAAACTAAATTTTATGTTCGTAAAACCAACTGCACCATAAATAAATTAACATGTATACACATTGTTTTATTTGTTTTAGTAATAAATAATTCTTACTAGTGGAATATCAGTTTTTTTTTAATGTTTGTATATAGGTATATGCTCATGTAGGTGATTCACAATGATGTCTATATGATGATACTGTAAAAATAAATGTCCTTGAACCTTATAATTTAAACACGAATTTTATTTTCATTAAAATAAATAAATTATTGATTAACTACATTATTAAACAATCGTCTTCTATATATTAATAAGTGAAGCAAAAAGTCGATACCTACCCCTTTTTACGAAAATTGCGTGGACGGAGGAGTATGAAGCTTCGCACACTTATAGTTAGAGAAGGACTGCAGAATACTATTTTTTTTAACTATACATAAAAATAGATTAATAAACTTATAATTATGGTCGAAATTCGACCACTAGGCGACCGCTATTATTACGTTATTAACGTTCCCCTACATTGCGAAAGTACACAAGCCCAGCAGTGGGACAAGCTGAATCGTAACTACATTTGCAGGAATAAGGTACACCCTTATTTGTTTCTGTGACGTATATTTGTATAATTTCTCATCGTATGCAAATCGTAGAAAATAGAAGATGCTCGTATAATAAAATATGCAACATTACATAAAGAACATAGAAGTAGACAGAAATTCATATTTTTATTTTTATTTCAACACTTGGCAGCCCTATAATATTTCTTGCATTTAATATCACACAAAGACCTTTGGAAGCAAAGCAGCGAGCGCCTTGTGACATATTTTAGCCAAGAAATAAAATTCGGTATATGTCGAGGAGATTGCTCTGTGGTTAGAATAATTGAATGTATAACGAACCGTATATGGAATTATTTTTAGCTTTTAATCGACAATTTTAGTATTTATATTCTCTTTCAGTTGATCGCTTTCTTAGCGGCAAAGGAAATAGTAAATTTGTCACAAAATTTCAAGATAGATAATCCAAAATCTGTAGTAGATAACAATCAAAAATTTTAAAATATGTGCGAAACGTAATTTAATTTATTTAATTTCTAAACACAAAAAGGAGAAAAAATTAAATGAAACTACGCGTTGAAAAATTACAACAAAGCATACATTTTGATTTTTGTCAACCCAAAGGGAACTTGTACTGATTTTTTGGTTAAAACGTACCCAGTGTCATGGATAAATCAAACATCAGTTTTCTTATACATTAGTTTTGAAGTGATGGATGGCGTAGAAAGTATAGACTTATTATTTATTAATTTATAGATAAATAAAAAAATTTAAATTTTCCAATAATGTACTGGACATGTACTGACTCATAATTTATTGCTTCCAGAAGTATATGTTCTACTTACAAACTTATTTTACACAAATAAAAAGTTAATGTACGGGTACCGTTAAAGATCAGACAAATTCGTTCATGAACTATAAAAGTCTCACAGCCAATTAAGACCTCATTTTATTCTCACTCAAATTATTTTAAATTATGTACAAGAACGCTTAAGTCATTTACTATTAAATAATCTTAATAAAAATGGAGTCGTCGTACGTCAACAGAATCCTTGTTTTCTTTTTCTTTTAATGTAATGGCTTATTTCACGTTTGGATTCACGTTCTAATTTCGAATTTTGTTTTTAAAGAATAAATCTACTTTTGCTGTTTGTATTTTTTTATAAGGATTTTCTTGTAATATGATTTGTCATGTTTATAAAATGCCAGTAAATATATTTTTTTTTTAGATTCTGTCGAATGGAAGAGAGTGATTCATATATTTAGTTCATTCAATAATAAAATCCTTTTCGTAAATTCGAGTGCTTTTCAATGTTTCATTCGTATGATAAAAGGGGAGTGTGGAACGGATAAATCGTTATGGTCGTTGATTCTTTTTTTATTAATCGTGTTATGCTGAACATTCATTGATGCTAAATTTTTAACCGACTTCAAAAAAAGAGGTTACTTAAAAAAAAATATATATATATATATATTATGTACATATGTTCGGAGATAACTCCGTCGTTTGTGGACCGATTTCGATAATTCTTTTTTTGTTGGAAAGGAGATATGCCTAGTTTGGTACCATGATAAGGAAACCAGGATCTGATGATGGGATCCCAGAGAAATCGAGGGAAACTCTCGAAAAGCCGCATAACTTTTTACTGGGTGTACCGATTTTGATGATTTTTAATTTAATCGAAAGCCGATGTTTATCATGTGGTCATATTTAAATTTCATCGAGATCTTATTACAACTTTTGGAGTAATCTTTGATAATGCGTGTAAAAAAACATATATACGGTCGAATTGAGTAACCTCCTCCTTTTTTTTTTTGAAGTCGGTTAATAAAAAGTAATTAAGGAGGTAAAAAAAATGTTTGAAGCATTTTTATTTTAAAAGCGTCCGTAAATAATAGTATACAGAGAGGTATATCTATTAAAATAATCACAATTTTTTTCTATATTATTTCTTTATAAATATATAGTTATTTCGACTCGAGAGCTAAATAACCACACACGCATAAATATGGTGTATGAAAACAGTCTGTATGTGTAGGTCGCCCTTCGGCCCACTGGACCGACGATATATTACGTTAGATCGCCGGTGCAAATTGAGGAGGCTTATGTCCAGCAGCCCGCGAATGACTGAAGCGGACTGTATATTTAGGCTATGTTCTACTCCAAAAACTATTTAAACACTGTTACGTTTTTAATATGAAAATAACATAATAATCAGAAACAAACTTCTAAAAAACATTGAATTCCACACTTGAAACAAGACCACTTTCGCCGTTTCTACATAAACACAGCGACGTCGTTCTGTGTTGTTTATGTACTCTGCTGTCGCATCCAACTGTTTGTTTCGCTAAAATAAACGTTTATGTTAAAGAAATGTGTGTAGCGTAAAATACTTTTCATACCTTTTTATTTTTATATTGCCGAATTATACAATACATATTGTGAATTTCATTACATATAGAATCTTGCTACTAAAATAATGAATAATCCAAAAAAATAAAAAAATAAAATAAAACATTTATACCTCATACGATTGTCTTTACAAATGGGCAATGTGAAATACTTTAATTTTAGGTAATAGATAACTAATACAAACACTATTTATGTAACAACACATATAACATATATAAGTAAACATACATTACAGTTGGGGCGGGAATCCAACTCACAATTGTCAACTGTCGATTTGTAATCATAAGTAATAAATCGTAATATGATAAGCACAGTGCATGATATTACAAAAAGGCATGAACAATTTAGAGCCTAAGGAAAATAAATTGTTAAAAAAAATTACAGTAGATTTTACATTAATAACCGTCTTATTAAGAGTAATAACACGAAAAAATTATAGGTTTATCTACATGCATATTTTCTGTTAGTTAATATCCCCTTACTAACTAATTAATTATCTATTTCAATGTAAAACATCCTTCGAAGACGTAGAACTTGTTGCTGAAGCCAACTTGTTCTAACTGTAACTAAACAGGATAAATTCACTTCGAACTTGGACAGAACTTGTAGAGTTAAGATAATGTTTAAACGTAGGAACACTGCAACAGTATGAAGTGTAATGAAATAATTATATTTTAATATAAATTCATAGGGTAAAAGCGTAGATCACCCCTAACACCTACACCACCTTGCTGACCCTACCCCCAATCCCCCCCAGGAGCATGGTCATCTTACTCACCATAGGAACACAACACTATACTTGAAGGCAGTATTATTTAGCTGTGATCTTTTATAAGATCGAGGTATTTCCCCAGTCAGGCTGCTCCAGATTTTGAGCAGGACATTTCCTGCTGTGCCCTACTTCAGTTATGCTTGAGATAGTCTGCTTGTTTTAAGCATTCTTATATACATATATATGAGAGACTAGCGACCCGCCCCGGCTTCACACGGGTGCAATGCTGATACTAAATATACTACAGAATGTCTTTATTTATAGTGTGAAGCTAGCTTATAGCATGGTTATTAACATAATAACAACAACATTCAAATATGCGTCGTTAGATTACACGTTGTTACAGAATGCGTTGAAGAAATAAAGGTTCACTGCTCGTTCACCGTAGGTGATATTATTTAGCCTATATGTTGACCCGACTTCTTAATAATATTCGTGCCAAATTTGAAGTAAATCCATGCAGTACTTTTTGAGTTTATCCCGGACATACGTACAGACAAACAGACAAACAGACAAAAATTCTAAAAACTTTATTTTTGGCTTCGGTATCGATTGCAGATCACACCCCAAGTATTCTTTATAAAAAATATTCAATGTACAGTTTTGACTTTCCTACCATTTTATTATATGTATAGATTATATACATATGTATAGGTGCATACATGCTTTTTTCTATAATATCTAATTACTTTTGGATGACAATAATTTATAAATATTTTTACCTTTGACTTTAAAATCTAGATCAGCATTACTTTGTTTGAATTAATTTTGTGCTGAGCGTCAAATATCGACAATATTGATCCACGTTAACGATTTTTATACAGTACTCGTAATACCGTACTGCCCCTCATATGTGTGTATATACGTAATTCATATAAATATAATAAATACATTATATATCTATACTAATATTTTTAAGCTGAAGTTGTTTACTTTGTTTATTTGTTTGAACGCGCTAATCTCAATCTCAGTCAATACTGGTTCGAATTTCTCTCTCTTTCTCTCTCTTTCTCTCTCGAACTCTTATCGTGTAAGATAGTCCATTTACCGTTATATAATAAGTTAAGGTTATATAATATTTTAGTACTTTCTTTTTATTTCCGCGATTAAAACCGCAGGCTCAACAATCTTATTGTATTTGTATTATCCAAGGCTAACATTTAAATACATAAGCAATTCGTTCAGCTTTATAATTTAGACAAAAATTTTATAATTTAATTTAAATGAAGTCTTCAAACTAAGCTGTTATCAGTTTAGCTTAGATAACTCGCTAGCTCGTTTGAGAGTTTGGCTGTTGTTACCAGAGTTGAACCGAGTTGAGAACGAGCTCGTAAACTCTATGTAATGTAATGGGCATGTAGTGTAATTAGCTTAAAGCAGGTCTTTAGTTCTCTAAATATAATATCTAGTTGAATTTACTGGAATTGAAAATTTTAATATACTAAAAAATAAAATATATTTAACCTTCGAGTAAGCAAATTTAAAATATGTTTTTTTAAGTTTCTGTTAAATTTTGACAAAGTTAATATGTGTAGTAACTTTTACAGCAATGTGTAAATAAAATAAATAAATATCTTATAACATACACACACGGTAGTCTGTTCCTATGGTAAGCAACTTATAATGCTTGTTTTATAGATAACAGCCGGCTGATATAGCTAAACCCTTTTCTTTATATGTATCAACGGTTTGCTGTATATGTTATATTGTAACGAAGGATGAGAAAAGATAATACTGTTACGTTTATTATTGACGCCTTTTACAAAGAACCCTGTTCGAAAATAAAAATGCATATAAAAATATTTAAAAATTCATCCCAATCCCTATTGGGATATGTCCCATATTTGGGATACTTTGGTGAGTAACATTACAAATATCTACAGAATAAATTTTTGATCATCTGTGTAGATTGCAGCTATTCCCAGTAAATTACAAATAAAAGAAACATAGAATCGTTTTTAGTAATATCATATTCCATTGTTAAATTCAGAAACTCGTTAACAAAGCCTTACTGACAAGCCAAACATCTTTATCCGGTCTTGGGTTTCGTCCAACTAGGTTGGCATGTCGGGTAACACACGATGCAACATTAGTTTCAACTTTATGTGCATTCATGATTATGTTTACTTTAATCTAAGCTTTAGAAGTTCGTCCGAAAATTATGAATTGTTTTCCAACACAATATTACTGGAGTTATATTTTGTATCATTACAATGACTAAAAAACATTGCTTTTATTTTTTGATCGTAATTTGTGTCACTTACCCAGCTCCTAAACATTTGTCAGTATAGCAGAAATAAAAAAAATCATTCATGAATATAATCGTATAGATGATACAAAATTTCTTACGATATTTGTATTTCCTTATCTATTCTCTTGCTCTTGCACTTACCGTAGCTTATAGACGCCTACAACGCTAGAAGTATCGCAAGCGTGTTACCGATCCTACCCCTAATCGATCCCTGGAGCTCTGGTCACCTTACTTACACAAGCACTGCTTGAAAGTAGTATTATTTAGTAGTGATGTCCTGTAACGTCGAGGTACTTCCCCAGTCAGGTTGCTCCGACTTAGGAATAAAATATCAGAAAAATATTTATCGACATTAATGAATCATTGACCAAAAAAAAAAATATATTAGGAAATAAGGATGAGTGGAGATGTGAATATAGGACGTAAGTGGCATACAATTTCTTCGTCGCTTCAGAAAGTCAACCTCGAGCGCGGAAACAGTTGAAGAAGGCGCAAACATTTGACACTGTATCAAATTATATCTTTTTGCCATTTGCAATCAATGTATCTGAATCTAGCAGAAGTAGAGCAAAAAACTTGGAAATATTTCACCTCTTAAGTTTTTTTTTTCTTCTTCATTTGGGTTAATGGATTTCAATAGTGCCAAATGAGCACAGCAATTCGCCAATGTCGCGTAAAATTCTTAATTTGTTGTCAGACTAATAATAGAAAAAACAGCTCTTTTTTGACAACAAAATTAAATGAAAATGAAATGATGCAACATTCTTACAATAATTTGACGCTGACCAACTTACATCGAAAACTACGTTAATTATTTATCGCTCAGCACAAAGATCATAATTTTATTACGCGTATATCACATATATAAATAAGCCTATTGAATTTTTTTTGTTTTACTGCGATATAAAATTTTGAATATCTTAAGGTTTTTTTTATTCTTTAAAAAAATAGGAGGTTTTGTCACACGGTGACCACGTTACCTCTATCGTTCTTACTAAATAAACTACGTATCTTTAAATATATTAGGGCTAATTTATATACATTTTTAGCCTCTTCAGAAGTTGGTGAAGCAATGATACTGTTGAATACCCCCATTATTTAAATTATATTCTGGGTACTGCATAAAAAACAAACTTCTTTCAGTTTCGTTTCGCAAGCAACGTAGAAGTTATTTTTGCGATAGTTATGATTATCATAAAGAGACTAAAACTTAAAGATGTGTTTAAGTGAGCGGGTGTATTTTTGTACATATTTTTTACACCGTTTTATGACAGCATAATATTATAATTAAATAAAAAATATCTTTTTGAAAGCCTTCATTATCATAGTAAATGACAAATATAACATCCAACTTAATATAGAAATACAAGCTGTAGTACAGGTATAACAAATTACAATACCTTGTTATGAAGGCTGTTGGCACGGAGCCCACACACCAAGCCGTATAAATTGCATTTTTTTTCTTAAATTTTACAGAATTACTTGCTCTGTGAAACTATCAAGCTGCATAAAAATTAAATCAAAATTACGCGAAACAGAAACTGAGAAGGTTCTAAGCAACCTTCTGAAAATAAAGACATCAGTGACGCAATTAACAAGCAAGATGTGTTTTTCAATAAAATTAAAAATTAAAAATTAAACAATCTTTTGATAATATAATAAATAACAAGAAACATACAGTGAAAATAGTCGTCTAACTCACTTAAACACACAAACTTAAAACTTTTAACATAATTATACACACACGATCTTCTGTTCCAAGGGCAGACCACTTAATATGGCCTATGTTTAGATAGAAACCGACTGGCATGATATGACATGACAAATAAATAAAATTGGAGTGTCTGTTTGTAATATTAAAATAACCGCTTTTTACTAAATGCATATGGATGTATTCAGGGTACATAAATCAAAATAACATTTTTTACAATTTTTGTCTGTCTGTCTGTTTGTCCTGGTTAAATCTCTGAAACGACTAAAACGATTTTCACGGGACTTTCACTGGCAGATAGCTGATATAATAAGGAGTAACTTAGGCGAATTTTATTTGAGAAAATTTAATTATTTTATAACTCTGCGAACTGTACAATAACTTTTTTGTCAAAAACCACGCAGACGAAGTCGCGGGCATAGCTAGTTTTTTATATACATATGCATAATACATTAATAACACTCAGACTTGCGTGAATCTACTAGCAACCTTAGCAAAATAAAGTAGGGTCACTGCCCTCTATGCTATGCTAACAGGCTAATCAAATTATGCTAAGAATGTAACTCACGACTTTTCGGTTAAAATTGACCCGTTGTATCTACTGAGTTATCTTTAATATATAATGACACATATTCAACACGTTCAAAACGTTCGTTCGTAAGAATCGATTGTGTAAGCAAATGTGTGATGGTTTGTAATGATTCTAATATTACCACTTCTAGTATCAAGCATCGGTGGTTCAGTGGTAGAATGCTCGCCTGCCACGCGGGCGGCCCGGGTTCGATTCCCGGCCGATGCATGTTTTGCTTATTATATTTTTTAAAGCGAAAATTTGTTTTATATTTTTAAATCATTATGGTAACAAAAAAGCACTCTGTTTACTGATGGTAAGAGGTTACTATAGCATGTAGCCTATCCTACGCCTACACTAGCTTGAGTATTAAAAGTACGTTGCCTACATATTATGTAAACTAGTTAACACAATAATTAAAAGGAATCACACAAACTGACATTAAATTTAGTAATTAAAAGTATATACCATCAAGAATTTATTTTACAACATTGGTTAATCTTTTTGAAATTAATCAAATATGTTTAAAAATTCTGGTAAGGAAAATTGCATGGTAACTTTATAATTTATAATTAGTAACTTTATATATACTTAGTAACTTTATAATTTATAATACTTTTATTATATTTATTTATTTAGACACTTTTTAAGAAGAAGTACAAAGCTCAACAGAGATGACTTTATAGTAACACATTCTAATTTCTATCAGGCATTATTAGATGAAGGGACTATAATACAAAGTTCATTCTTTCATTTTTGTCAACCATTGTTAGAGAATGAGATAATCTGTATAATTTGTTATTTTTATCCCGTTTTATCACAGGTAATATAAAACTGCCGGTTAATTTACCTTAACAGATAGAAGGGTCACGCTATAAAACACGTCAAGGTAACCGCGTGACGAATGACCCCTCAAGGGTCACCATCTATCACGCAAGGCCTAAAGGTATCATTTTAGAATTTCGCATTTATGTAGAGGTACTTATATATAAGTGCTATTTATGCACATATCAGGTAAAACTCATAGTATATAAACAATGAATCGTCGATATAATAGTTTTTTTTTTTTTTTGTTATTTTCAAAACTAAGTTTACAGGCAATAAAATAAAAATAATATCGATAAAAATACAAAAAAAAAAACAAGATACTATGAAGTCAGGTCAGATAATTTTTATAAATATAAAATTCGTTGAGGATACGTAACTAAAATCTACCCTGAAAGACGCTTCAAGCGTGTATAACACTTATGTATTTAATGGAATTCTGGAAATGTATAAGGAACTAGTGTATATAGATTAACGAAAATAAAAAATAAATCATTTCATCATTGTTATTATAATCTAGATGGTTACTGAAAGATGTCTCAATATGTTTGGTCAGTTTATGAGATTTATTTATTTCTATTTATAGTGTATATATCTTTTACTAGTGGCATTGATTTAGAGTACTATATTGATGAAGAGCATATTAATGATTCAAGTCAGTTCATTGGTAAAATAGAAAACGCTCGAAGAACAAATGAAGTTAACGATAATTCTAAAGTGAAATCGTTAAATATTTCAAATAATATTACCAACATAAATAGTGTACGATTTAATGAAGATGAAATTGAAAATGATGATATAATATTAGCATATAATGTTGCAGTGCGAAGGGGTTTCTTACAAAATTATTCAACAACTGTTATAAACGATATCAGTACTTTTAATTATACTAAAAGGCTTGTAACAAATTCAGCGAACCTTAAATGGACAACTACCAGAAATTTACTCGATTTGAAAACATTTAACCAATACGACTATAAGGAAGATGAGAATGAAGATTTGTACCAACCTCTACGTTACAAAACCTTTTCTGATACTTCTGATACAAAAACTGCTACCGTCGCTTATAACGTAACATCTAATTCAAATTTCTTTAATTTAGAACCAGCTTTTGATTTTGACAATGAATCGGAAAATTTACTAACTAATAAAGTAGAGGAAAACATATGGTACGTACCTTATGAGTTCCCTTGTTGGGAGCTACCAACTTTATACGGAGAGTTAGGGGTCAAGAAAAAAAAGTCTGACGTATTTCTAATATATGGGGGTAAGTTAATGAACGTTATCGGTCCTTCGAGCAAAACAAAATCTAATTACAAAGCAGACGAACCTTTCATACCGAACACTGTCAACAAATGGTGTGAAGTAGAACCATGCTATGGTGACCATACGCTTTGTTTATTCCCTAATAAACATATATCAAATATATGTGATAAAGAGTATAAAGTAATTGTACCATCTACAACAGAACAATTTACTATAACTAATACTTTAAATTCAATGCGTAACAGAGTAGCTAATGGACTTGCCAGTAAGTATTCACATCTCCCTACCGCCGCAAATATGCTACAAGTTACGTACGATTATGATCTCGAGAAAATATCTAAGGCGTGGCTTCGTCAGTGCATACCTGGTGTACCGCCTTGCTCTGCTCTCGACGGAAATATAGTTACTCAACTCGAATGTACGAAATATATGAAGTATTGTTGTTTGCAGAATTCTAAAACATTTTCACAGTGGTGAGAATTAACATAAAATTGTAATAAATGACCAAAAATTTATTTCTTTTACAGTTTTCACTAAATAGTTTAACTTTCTCTTTCAGTGTACCTAAAACCGAATGTTTTATTTATCCTATTATTGGTTGTCTACATATTTGGTTTTCTAGCGCTGGAAAACATTTGACCACTACGGATATTAATTGTGGTCGTGCTACAGTAAAAACATTTAATACAGTTCAACTACTTTGGGCAAAAACAACTAAAATCGGGTGCGCGTATGGTGAAAGAACGAATGGTGATATTAGAGTAATCTGTAATTTTTCTCCAGGCGCCCCATTTTTTTTAGATACAAAGCTATTTTGTGGCCTAATTGCACACAGCGACATAGATTTTCTACGTGATAATGAAAATATAACAAATCCCGCAATTTTATCTCATTTGGGTATACATTTGAACCCCCTTAAGAAGCCTCGTCATAATGTTTCTGACGAGAATGCGCTAAGCGTACCATTCGATACAGAGAATTTAAAATCTACGTGGGGCATAAAGAGTTTGACTAAAGTGTACCAAGAAGGTTGGGTGAGAAAACAAATCGGTGATCGTAGCAACGGTACCAAAGGAATGGTTGCTAGATTAGTTGCTAAATACAAATTTATTGATGAAAGCGAATCTAGATGCGACACTGGAGAATCCGTATACCAAGTAGGAGCTCCAGGATCTTCTTGTGTAGAGAAAAGTAGGACGTTCCATGTTCTATGCTACGACTTCCGAGACCCTACTCCTGGTTACAGACTTATTGCTATCATTGCTCCAATTATACTTTTTTCATTAATACTCTATGACTTATTTAGTGGAGTCGTAAGACAGACAAGTACATATTGACTATTATTGTGGTCCAAGATTTTTTTGTATTATTAGTTTTTTTCTTGAAGTACAGTTAAACCTTTAATAAAAAAAATAGATATTACCAGATAATAAAAACTTTATCCACATGAACATTAGCTTAACAATCAATTATTATATCTATATTAATATTATAAAGAGATAAAGTTTATAACTTTGTTTGTATGTAGAGGGGTAATCTTCGCAAATACGGATCCGATCATGAAAATTCTTTCACTAACAGAAAGCTACACTATTCAGGAGTGCTATAGGCTATATTTTATTGTAATTGAACAAAAAATTCAGTAAATAAGTAAAAGATTAAAATATAATATCAAAATGGTAAATAAACTAGCGCCATCTATCGCTATTAGAAAACAATTTATTAGTGTTTCGACGTTATTAATTTAGTCTTATTTTAGTCTATCGACGACGTTTTCTCGATTTTTGATAGATGGCGTTGGAGCAACATATTATTTATTTAAGTGCTATAAAATTTGTTCTTTAAAGTATGTTATTTGGTTCTGTAATTTAAAATACTAAATACACGGGAGCAACATATTATTTATTTAAGTGCTATAAAATTTGTTCTTTAAAGTATGTTATTTGGTTCTGTAATTTAAAATAATAAATACACGATATTATTACGATTTAATACATCGCTGTAGGCACCCGCTGCCATAACTCGGAAGCCGCTGTTACGCGGGGGGACAATTGGACACTGCGCATCATGTACCGCGCATCGCATGACCATTTTATTGTTTTTTCATCTATACGATAAGATGACGCGCGGCCAGGCTTGCCAGATGGGGCGATTAGTCGCGAATTGGGCGATTTTTTTCATGGATACGCTCCTTTTTTTAAGTTTGGGCGACAAGTCGCAAATTAGGCTCTTTTTAATCCTCAGCGTTGACAATAAGTTAAAAGTACAAAAACCGTTACAAAAAATATTGTTTTTTTTTAATGTCCCAATAAGCTTCCTTTAATTTAATATTTTTTTTCAGACAGATGACAGATGCTAGTGTATTTTCAAACTTTCATTGAGTGACTCCTAAGAATATTTTGCGACTTTCGATCATAGATGGGGCGAGGCGACTCCTAAGAATATTTTGCGACTTTCGATCATAAATGGGGCGACTTGAATCAAAACTTTCTGGCAAGCCTGCGCGCGGCTCACTCGCGCGGTCGGCTCCTTACGTAGTAGATGTCGACGAAATTTAAACACAATATAATTGCATCACAAAGATAATAATTAACGCTCAACGAAGTGGGCACGGGTCGGCTAGTTATATTATATTTAAGCAATCTGATACCTGATTGTAACATAACGGTAGATGTATTTGTCAATCTTAAACGTCCAGATCAAGTAAATATATTCATATCTATCCTGTAGTTATAAGAATTATCTTGTTATGTACACGATACAGTTAAATACTACAATATGTTGTAGTACACTAATATATGATACAATATTAACACTACACCCCTTCAACTGAGGTAGGGCACAGCACATCCTATTCAAAATCTGGAACAGCCCGACTGGAACAGTACCTCGACCTTACAAAAGATCACAGCCAAATAGTACTGGGTTCAAACAGTGTTGTGTTCGTGTGCTAAGTAATACGACCAGAATTCCGAATTATTATTATTATTACGAGTATATTGTTACAATTAGTACTTCTGGTGGAAATTACGTGTAATAATTATAGCGATGTAGGTACCTGTGTTGATGTTATCTGATGTTATAAAAATATAAATAATATTGACATAAAATTTAAGGATAAAATATGTTTTTATATTAATAGTCATCATAATCAGAAGTACCTAAGCTATTATAATATATTGTTTAACAGACAGCTGTGTAAGCGTTATGAATCATGCACAAATATTTCAAAATATTATATATTGTTAAACAACTAAATACATTATACATTTTACATTCAAGATACAAGCATCGGTGGTTCAGTGGTAGAATGCTCGCCTGCCACGCGGGCGGCCCGGATTCGATTCCCGGCCGATGCAGTGGATTCATTTTTTACTATGCGTATGTATTTTTTACAATTTATTAATGATATTTGTTTGGTAAATCGAAACGAAAGAAAAGGCTTGTATCAGCCACACTGGGGAACTATCTTAAACTTACAGAAGATCAAAGCTCCATCTTCCATCATCGTTTTAATAATTGTGTTTGCAGGCAAACGTTTTTCGTTTTCCTGCAAATACAATTAATAATAACCGACTTCAATTATATCGACAAGTAATAGAACGTAGATAGACGAAAAAATAATCAAGTAAATACGCATTGTCAAAGATTACTCTAAAAGTTGTAATCAGATCTCGATAAAATTTAAATGTGACCACATGATATGATGACAATGCTAAACCTGCATCTTGGAAAACCCCTACATGTTAATTTTTTTATTAAAAAATTGCATACCACATGGAAAAATTAACAATTGATTTAAAATGCAAAGTTGTGAACATTGTGAACATGATAAGCATCGGCTTTCGATTAAATTGAAAATCATCAAAATCGGTGCACCCAGTAAAAAGTTATGCGGATTTTCGAGGTTTCCCTCGATTTTTTTGGAGTCCCATTATCAGATCCTGGTTTCCTTATCATGGTACTACACTAGGGATATTTCCTTTCCAACAAAAAAAGAATTATCAAAATCGGTTCATAAACAACGAAGTTATCCCCGAACATACATAAAAAAATTTATATTTGGTCGAATTGAGTAACCTCCTCCTTTTTTGAAGTCGGTTAAAAACAATTACGAATTTATCTTATGTTCTTATTAAACGACATTCATGTAGTTTACTCAACGAAGACGCCATCCGCTATACAACAAGTAACAAGTATAAACCTAAATAGGTAGCATAGGAGGAGGTAATTTTTTTTATAACACAAAAGCTATACCAGGCTTATTACAGGCGCGATGCCGACCCCAGCTCCGACCTGAACCGACCGACCTTAGATGTTTTAAGTATCATACCAAACCAGGAACACAACACTACTTAAAATCAATATTACTTAGCTTTGATGTTCTGTAAATTTAATATACCAACTTGACGAGATATTCCCTAAAGGAGTACATGTGGTTTTTAGAATCTCCAATAGACTAAGCTACTAGTTTAGTGTGAACAAACCATAAATCATGAAGATTTATACCTCAAAATTTTAGGTGACAGTTAGGAAAAAGTTGTAACATATCATCTGAGTGCAATGGAAACATCTACTCTCTCTACCCGTCATTATTAAAGCAACTTCTCAATCAAAAAGAAAACGGATGTCAAAAATCTAAATGAATAAAATATTTTTTATCTTATCTTTGTTATGGGTACAAAGTCATCCATAGCTATATGTCTAATATTAAAAAGGAAATAGTTTCGCTATTACTCGCCGAACAAATGTATTTTATTTCAGCGATGCCGCCAGTATTCAGGTCACGCTCCAAACCGTATGTCTGGATATTACTCACCGCAAACAGTTGAAGCCTTAACGTTTCCATATTATTTTTATATGTGGACTTTGTATATTTCTACTTGTGATAAACTAAAACAAATCCAATTTTTGTCTAAACTAAAGATACAAGGTAGCAACTTTTGTTTGTAGGAGTTTAGTACGATCCTTTTTGGAAATATATAAAAATTGATAGATTTTTGGAACGAAGTTCTTTATGGCGCGTTGCGGATGGATACCCTAGCCGGCAAAAATGTTCGTAACGTTAAAAATTACGTAACATTTTTATATATAGTCTATGTATGATAGCTATACACTGTCTGATGTATAGTCTACGTGCCGACTGTTATTATCGTTGCAGTTTGCTATTATTATTATATCATCCGATAATTATAATATATGTAGTCTTTCGACTGATATTGGATGCTCCTTTTCTATATTCGCAGGGCGCGGGCGTAGGTTATACTCGCACTCTTTACAATATTATGTAGGTAGTACTTAAAAAGATTATAACGAAATTGTAACGTCCACCGAACACGTGTCTATCGTGTGGCGGAGGGAGTAACTCAGAGCAGTGCCTAGGACTTGCGACCCAGGTGTAGGTTTAAGGAGATCTCCTTTGGGATACGTATCAACGCTCACCTTCACTGCTCGAGTTATACGCCTCGCCTAGCCAAATTAATCGTAATAGATAACAATTAATTCGCTTGCACAAATTAATTATTGAACGAGTCTAGGTTAAGCTACTAGCAGGATACAACAAGTGTATCGTGCCAAGCCAGAGCCAAGACTGCCTTAGCGGCGGTTGCACCGTTCGTTTCGTACACGTCAGAATAGCTCGAGTAATATAATAAATGAGGGTAGATGACTTATCGAACGATGTGCTAGGTGGCGCGATCGTTGCATCTGTTGCTTATAAATTCCTTTCTAATTGCGTACGACAGTGCTATTGCTGACACGGCCAATCCTGACAATCGCACGACCTCGTGCGTCCATGTCATGCATCCGCCAACTCGGCGTTACTACTCCCGACCTATACAACACTAACGGGTGACATTAATAACTGTTCGGCTATTCCTGACCAAAACGCTGAGACCATAATTCACTAGTGGGACGGGCGTACTGGGCCCCTTCATCACTTCTAGACATAGCGTGGTCCGGGCGTACGTGGCCCCTTCAACCAGCTTTCCAACCGTGGGTCGGGCGTGCTAGGCCCCTTCGCCCCTTCTCTATAGCGTGGCCCGGGCGTACAAGGCCCCTTCAACCAGCTTACCAACCGTGGGTCGGGCGTGCTAGGCCCCTTCACCCTCACTCTGTAGCGTGGCCCGGGCGTACAAGGCCCCTTCAACCAGCTAACAACCGTGGGTCGGGCGTGCTAGGCCCCTTCACCCTCACTCTGTAGCGTGGCCCGGGCGTACAAGGCCCCTTCAACCAGCTAACAACCGTGGGTCGGGCGTGCTAGGCCCCTTCACCCTCACTCTGTAGCGTGGCCCGGGCGTACAAGGCCCCTTCAACCAGCTAACAACCGTGGGTCGGGCGTGCTAGGCCCCTTCACCCTCACTCTGTAGCGTGGCCCGGGCGTACAAGGCCCCTTCAACCAGCTAACTAACCGATAAGAATATTACAGAACGACCGAAAAGAACTAAAATACCGATGTACCCACTAATAAAAGAAAATAAAACGATGATCGATGTACCCACTAATCACCACAAAATAATGCAACTAACTTGCACACTCGTTAAAAACAGATGTATCGTCAGGAGATGGGCCTATAACTTCAGCTATTTTCTGAAATAGCTTCCATACCGAAAGCGAAGAGAGACATTTCTTCGTTCAATGTAACTAAATTAGTTCAATTTTGAAAGTGGGGGTGGATCCAATCCCACTTCTGATGTAGTCTTTCGACTGATATTGGATGCTCCTTTTCTATATTCGCAGGGCGCGGGCGTAGGTTATACTCGCACTCTTTACAATATTATGTAGGTAGTACTTAAAAAGATTATAACGAAATTGTAACGTCCACCGAACACGTGTCTATCGTGTGGCGGAGGGAGTAACTCAGAGCAGTGCCTAGGACTTGCGACCCAGGTGTAGGTTTAAGGAGATCTCCTTTGGGATACGTATCAACGCTCACCTTCACTGCTCGAGTTATACGCCTCGCCTAGCCAAATTAATCGTAATAGATAACAATTAATTCGCTTGCACAAATTAATTATTGAACGAGTCTAGGTTAAGCTACTAGCAGGATACAACAAGTGTATCGTGCCAAGCCAGAGCCAAGACTGCCTTAGCGGCGGTTGCACCGTTCGTTTCGTACACGTCAGAATAGCTCGAGTAATATAATAAATGAGGGTAGATGACTTATCGAACGATGTGCTAGGTGGCGCGATCGTTGCATCTGTTGCTTATAAATTCCTTTCTAATTGCGTACGACAGTGCTATTGCTGACATATATTTTTATAAATTTAATAAATAAATAAATAAATCATTGTAAATAAAATAAAGGTGTTAAGATAATTTTGTAAAGTAGTGTTTTTTTATTTTTTCGATAAAAAAATCATAACAAAAAATGTATACTCGAATAATTATTTTCTTTATACCTTGAATAGAACTTGAAATTAATATTTTGCAATAAAGAACTTCGTTCCCATCTGTTTTTAAAAGTCGGTAAACAAGCGTACAGCTCATCTGATGGTAAGCGATTACCGTAAGTTATAAATCGCAACACTAGAAGCATCGCAAGCGTGTTGCCGATCCTACCCCCAATCTTCCTCATTAGCTCTGGTCACCTTACTCACCACAGGAACACAACACTGCTTGAAAGCAGTATTATTTAGAAGTGATCTTCTGTGAGGTCGAGGTACTTCCCCGTTCGGGCTGCTCCAGATTTTGAGAGGGATATTTCCCGCTGTACCCCGCCTCAGTTTAATAATAATAGTGTAATTTTTCCTACCTCTTTACGCTAAAACAGCTCAAACATTGTTAAGGGTAAAAATACCTACTTGTGATTCAAATTTTTATGTCTGAATGCGTTTGAACTTTCCTTTTACTAGTAGATCCGATCCTAAGTCGATCTTCACTGAGCTGATAATAGAATGAAACATACTTTATAATAAATTTAGTATATTAGATAATATATTAAAAATAGGTTGCCTCAAAAAATCCTGGACTATTATTTATTTTAAAAATAAAAATAAAAATTTATTTAATTGATAATTCAACATCACAAATATAAAAATATTATGACATGATAATATGAAACGTATAAAATGTGCAGCCGTTTGGTTGCCTTTTTTTTTTTTTTTATTGGGGAAAATCCATCATGGATACCCTCCAGCGCGGGGGCGCCAGACGGTTATGTCAGACTCCTACTGACTAAAAACCACCACGTGTTAGCAGTCATCCGCCTGGGTGGGGCGAGAGGGGTCGCGCTAGCATTCACCACCTCGCCTCAGCGGTAGGCACGGACAAAGCTTCCGGGCCTCGGCATGATGGGGGGTGGCCTCGCTCACAACAAGGCCACCCCTCAGACGTATGGGGTCGTGTCGTCCGGCCGGCCGAAGTCCCCCGACTATCGGCCGACGACCCCACTATTACGAGGGGGGGAGGAGGTGGGCAAACCGCCTTCTCCTTGCCCCCGTACGTCTGCGCCGGAGTGGGCCAGCAGAGGCGTCTTCCTCTCTGGCCCGCTCCGCGGTCTCCTTCTGCGTCATAACCTCTTCGCAGAAGGAGACCACCGCCTGCCACGATCTCGCTGTCAAGCATAGCCTTTACGACACTCAGCAGCGAGAGATCCCGTCCGAGAACCGCTGAAAGCGTGCGCCGCTGCGGTTCCCAAGTGGCGCACGCCTCCAGCGTGTGGAGCGCCGTATCTTCTGGCGCTCCACACTCGTGGCAGGCTGGAGTCGCCTCCCGTCTCGCGATTTGGTGCAGGTACTTACCGAAGCACCCATGTCCGGAAAGCACCTGCACCAGACGGAAGGTCAGCGGCCCGAACCGCCGCCTCACCCACTTCCGGAGGACCGGCTTCACTGCGTCCACCGTCCACTGCCCGGGGACTGGCGAAGCCAAGTCCTCCGTCCACCGCCGCAACAGGGTGTCCTGCGCCAGCCTCTGCATGCGTGCGAGCTCCTCCCACGTAGGAGACTCCCCCCGGGATCTCCTCGCCGCCACAAAATGATATGTTTCGGCGAGGATCTCCGCCTGCAGTTCCCAGGGGGGATCGCCGGCCAGCACGCACGCCGCCGTCCAGGACACCGTCCGGTAACCGCGTATCGCCCTCGTCGCGATGACCCGCTGCGGCCGTCGCAGCTGGATTTTGTTGGCACGACCGAGGGCGTCCGCCCAGATGGGTGCCCCGTACATAGCCATACTCCGGATGACCCCGGAGTACAGCCGACGGCAATGGGCACTCGGACCACCCACGTTTGGCAGCAGCCTTCCCAGTGAGGCGGCGGCTTTCACGACTCTTGGGGCTAGCTCTGCAAAATGAGCCCCAAAAGCCCACCTCCCGTCCAGGGTGAGACCCAGGTACCTCATCTGGGTCCCCACCCGGACCGAAACCCCATCCACAGTCACCCGCGTACCTGGACGGGGTCCCCCTCGAGGCCCATGGAACAGTAGGGCCTCGGTCTTCTTCAGGGCGACTTCCAGCCCCAGGGCTCGTATACGGCCGACCACAAGTGTTGCGCCAGCCGCCATCGTAAAAAAGCCGTTTGGTTGCCTAAATGAACTATTGGGTTACCAGGTATAAACAGCTATTGTAGATATTTACATTTCTTTATTAGTCAACGTTCATTTGAAATAATTATTTATTTAAATAAAGTTCAACGTCGATTAAAATTTAAGACCAATTATGCACTTTTTAATTTAACACTATCAAGGTATTTACTATCTGAAAATATTGAGTTTCTTAAGTTGTGAGTTATTTCATAACATTTATTAAGTCGAGTTGTGTGTAATTGTTTCAACGTCTTTGTTTCGGAGTCAGCAACTGTGACGTCGCAAAGTTTATTTAAGCGTCTTAAGAACTTTCACAGAGTCGATGCCAAAAATTTATAAAACTATTTTTGTTGTAATATCATACAGCATACTTTGAAGCTATGAGTATTTATGTTATTTTTGTATATAATATTAAATGTCACGTACACTTCACACTTCAGCCTATCGCAGTCCTTTGCTGGACATAGGCCTCCCCAAGTTCGCGCCAGACATCCCGGTCTTCCGCAATCCTCATCCAGCCTACACCGGCAATCTTACGTAGATCGTCGGTCCAACGGGCCGGAGGACGTCCCACACTGCGCCTGCCAAGACGCGGTCTTCACTCTAGGACCCGTCTACTCCAACGGCCATCGGTCCTGCGACACAGATGACCAGCCCACTGCCACTTCAACTTGCTTATTCTGTGGGCTATGTCGGTTACTTTCGTTCTCTCGCGGATAGTCTCATTTCTAATCCTATCTTTGAGAGAAACCGCTAGCATAGCCCGTTCCATTGCACGTTGAGTGACTTTAAACTTGTGGACTAGTCCCTTCGTCAGTGTCCACGTCTCGGCTGCGTATGTTAACACAGGCAGGACGCTTTGTTCGAAGACTTTTGTCTTGCGGAATCTTCGAAGTCACACATAATGGACATACTTATTTTATATATATATATATTGTAACTTTTCTTATTTAAATGGGTTTTTATATTTAACCAAAATTGAACAGAAGAATATCTTGATTAGTATTCCACACCCAAATTTAATTGGTGTCACGAAGAAAAATTAAAATAAGGTAGGTAGGTATATCGTTTGTTTATGTAACTTAGAGCTAAAATTATTATTTTCCTGTTCTAAATATCTAGAGAAAGGAGAAAACATCGCAACATATACCTTTCTGAAACTATTATTTACAAGAATACAAAAATACAAAGATTTACTTGATACAAGAACTGACTGGAGAAGTACCTCGACCTTACCGAAGATCACAATTAAACAATATTCCTTTCAAGCAGTGTTGTGTTCCTGTGGTGAATAGGTCACTTGTGATGCTTCTGGTGTTGCAGACGATTACAAGCTACGGTAATCGCTTACCGTCAGGTGAACTGTACCCTTGTTTGCTGACCTAGTTGTATAAAACAAAAGATGACAAGTAAATAAACAAAAGCGCTATTGTTTCTTTCATTCTATCCTAAACAAACAAACCTCAATGACTCTATGTACATAACACACTTTACTCTTCAAATCTTTGTACATCGTTGGGATAGTTCCTCGCACATTTCACCACTTTAATAGAATAAAGTCTAATCTTTATTTTTTCTTTGAACTCGAATCGCATTATTCAAATTGTAACAATCAAACGATATTTTGTTCGGGAAATGGAAAAATAAAAGGCCAAGCTCGTCGAAACACCGCGGTATGGAAATCTCAACTCTCTTTAGGACATTTTATAATACCGTCCTTTCTTAGGAACTGAGTTCTTAATTTTATATAAATAAGAGTCACATTGCCACGAAACGGTTGGAATAATTGCAAATAACTTGGATAGAAATCGAAATTGTATTCAACATAAAATGCAATTCAATAATCTCTATACTTCGATTTTTTTTTTCGTCGTTACGTCGGGTATTCATTATGAATATTAATTCTGTTTCTGGTGTCACGGTTCCCCTGGTCTATTAAGGACATAAATGAAACCAGAGGACCATGCATTAAAAAGATTTATTATATTATGTCAACCCGGTGAGGTAGATGGAAAAAAATATGTATATGGGCGGGGTTGAGCACTTAATTCACACAAGCTCCAATGCAGTCCGGCTCAGGTACTCTCCTGTTTCGCCGTGCAGTTGGTGATCCCGGGAGTCGCGTGGCAAGATTCCGCTATCCACCGGAGGCGGCAGGAACGGGTAATTCAAAACCCGGCGGAGAGCATTCTCATCGTTGGGGTGAAAGGGTTGGATGAAAACGTCCAAATTGGTGACCCAAACGTCGAACCCTGGAACGCGCCATCAAAATATAACAATAAGCGTTCCAGTACTATTTGCAAACATCCACGGCACTGCGTTATAAAAGAAAGCACCTAAATTGTAGCAGTAGTGCCGTGGAATCATAAAGCCAGAAGTGGAGAGTAATATTTTAAAAAAGAAGGTTAACTGATAATGAATTTACAATTTTTAAAAAAATATTAAATATGAGGGTAAATTTGAAAGATGATGAAATCTAAGAAAATAATTTAAATGAGATTTATGCTACTGAATACAAATATTAGATTTTACATTAGGCATGATTACTTGCATTAAAACTACATAAATTGCCTGCGATATAAAAATACCACATACCCAGTTTGGGGGCGATAAACACTGACACAATAATTATATTTGTTTAATCGAGAAAATGCTAAGCAAGGATCACACTAATTTTAGAGATAACGGCTACGATGCTTAAATATATATTCGACACCGTATTAGAGACCGTAATAAAAAATGTGATGTGCGTTAACTAATTTCTCAAGCCAAAATTCAAAAAATGAATGACGTGGCGGCGACCGGTGCTGCCGTTTTTATAACCCAAGACAAAAGATCTGTTTGAATTTTTAAAAAGATAAAATGTTGCCCGCGCGAACATATAACTGCCGGTTGATGAATTTATATTATTTGTTTGTAGAAAAAAAATAATTTATGATAAAATTGTGTTTTATAAATTACTGTAGATTTTCATGCAAGATTTAATTATAATAAATTAATGGTGTTTTTTTTAAAATTCATTTCACGTATTTTAAATATTAAATTTAAGCATATTTTAATTTAGCAGCATAATGTACGTATAACGTTACACTGGTTGGTTTATTTATAATAGTTTCTAGTTATTGTTTTCAAATATCAAATATCTTAATACCCAAGTATATCTATTAGCTGTTTTTTTGTGTTCTCGCACGAGCGAGGGTAAAGTTCCTAGCGAATAAGAATTGTCAAATGTTCATATTTTTATATAAAAAAAAATATAACAAAGCCTTTTATAATATTTTTCGCTTATTCATATTACAATTTCAATAACAATGTGCATGCAAAATTATTCACAGATTCAATTTTATTTTTGCAAATTTTAATGAATTTACAAAGAAAGATATTTTTTGTCACCTTTTATTTATTTATCGTCATCATTATATCATGTTAAGTTTAAAGAACTTTCTTTCGTCAAGAACATTACAGTTCACTTACGAACTCAGTACTGTGCAAACAGATAATTTATTCAATAAAATATGTACCTATTAAATAGTTCGACAGTATGTATTTATTTACATAGGTTAGTTTCGGTGGTATTTAATCATCTCTTTGTCAAACCATGAATCGTTTTTTGGAGTTTCGTCGGACCTAAATATAAAAATATAAACTTGCGAACCTTATACGGAAAAACTGTCAAAAGGATTTATGCCTGTCAATAGGATTTACTCTAGAATATTAAAATTATTTCCACCTGACATTGGGGAAATCATCTGCGATTATGGTACTATTGAAAGAAATTAACCCTAAAGAAGAAGAAAAAGTATTAAAACCATTTTTATTTTTTACAAAAAAAAAATATCTTGATTAACTAACTGTGCCCGCAACTAACAAGTTACAACGACGAGTACTAATTCAACAATAATTACTAATTAAACAATAATTATAAAATAAATAAAACGTATTTGCATCGGCCGGGAATCGAACCCGGGCCGCCCGCGTGGCAGGCGAGCATTCTACCACTGAACCACCGATGCTTGTAATAATAGTCTAAAATGTTGTTCAACTTTAAACGATCTTCATATTTTTGTTGACACAACTGTTCTTTTTACTATTACACATAACTATAAATAAAGATAATAAAACTTATAAAATTACTATTGATTATAGTAATATTATAAATATAATACAAAAGATAAAAAGTTCGAGCATAAAAAAAATGTCTTCTTAGTTTAAATCTGGCTTCACATTTAGAATTGACCCTGTGTACATTTTCATAAACTTATTTTTAATTAAGTATTGAAATCGCTTAAGTTTGTATAATTTAAAGTTGCCGACCCGATATAACAACTTAGCTCTGGTGTAGTGGTGCGTTTAGGCGGCTAAACACCAGCGGTTTGCGGGTTATATTCCTCCATATTATTATATTCCTGCTCGAAATAGATATTTGTGTTTGTACAAATATTTCTTCCAGTTTTCTGGTTTGGATGTCTGTTATTTTGGGTTTCTCTACTGTACCTGGGAGAACACGTTAAGCTGTCGGTCCCGGTTGTTGTCATAAACACGCCAACACGCCAACACGCCAATACGCCAACACGCCAACAGGCCAACACGCCAACACGCCAACAGGGCAACACGCCAACACGCCAACACGCCAATACGCCAAGACGCCAACATGCCAATACGCCAATACGCCAATATGCCAATACGCCAACACGCCAAAACGCCAACACGCCAACACGCCAATACGCCAATACGCCAACACACCAATATGCCAATACGCCAACACGCCAACACGCCAACACGCATATACGCCAATACGCCAATACGCCAATACGCCAATACGCCAATACGCCAATACGCCAATACGCCAATACGCCAATACGCCAATCCGCCAATACGCCAATACGCCAATATGCCAATACGCCAATACGTCAATACGCCAATACGCCAATACGCCATCACGCCAACACGCCAACAGGTCAACATGCCAACAGGCCAACATGCCAATACGCCAACACGCCAACAGGCCAACACGCCAGCACGCCAATACGCCAAAACGCCAATACGCCAATACGCCAATACGCCAATACGCCAATACGCCAATACGCCAATACGCCAACACGCCAACACGCCAACACGCCAATATGCCAATACGCCAATACGCCAATACACCAATATGACAATACGTCAACACGCCAACACGCCAACATGCCAACGCGCCAACACGCCAACACGCCAACACGCCAATACGCCAATACACCAATACGCCAACACACCAATATGCCAATACGCCAACACGCCAACACGCCAACATGCCAACGCGCCAACACGCCAATACGCCAATACGCCAACAGGCCAACACGCCAATACGCCAATACGCCAATACGCTAATACACCAATACGCCAACACACCAATATGCCAATACGCCATCACGCCAACACGCCAACGCGCCAACACGCCAACACGCCAACACGCCAATACGCCAATACACCAATACGCCAACACACCAATATGCCAATACGCCAACACGCCAACACGCCAACATGCCAACGCGCCAACACGCCAATACGCCAATACGCCAACAGGCCAACACGCCAATACGCCAATACGCCAATACGCCAATACACCAATACGCCAACACACCAATATGCCAATACGCCATTACGCCAACACGCCATCACGCCAACACGCCAACACGCCAATACGCCAATACGCCAATACGCCAACACGCCAACACGCCAACACGCCAATACGCCAATACGCCAATACACCAATACGCCAACACACCAATATGCCAATACGCCAACATGCCAACACGCCAACACACCAATACGCCAATACGCCAATACGCCAATACGCCAACACGCCAACACGCCAACACGCCAACACGCCAACACGCCAATACGCCAATACGCCAACACACCAATATGCCAATACGCCAACACGCCAACACGCCAATACGCCAATACGCGAACACACCAATATGCCAATACGCCAACACGCCAACACGCCAACATGCCAATACGCCAATACGCTAATACGCCAATACGCCAATACGCCAACACGCCAACACGCCAACACGCCAACACGCCAACACGCCAACACGCCAACACGCCAATATGCCAATACGCCAATACGCCAATACACCAATATGACAATACGCCAACACGCCAACACGCCAACATGCCAACGCGCCAACACGCCAACACGCCAACACGCCAACACGCCAATACGCCAATACACCAATACGCCAACACACCAATATGCCAATACGCCAACACGCCAACACGCCAACATGCCAACGCGCCAACACGCCAATACGCCAATACGCCAACAGGCCAACACGCCAATACGCCAACACACCAATATGCCAATACGCCAACACGCCAACACGCCAACATGCCAACGCGCCAACACGCCAATACGCCAATACGCCAACAGGCCAACACGCCAATACGCCAATACGCCAATACGCCAATACACCAATACGCCAACACACCAATATGCCAATACGCCATTACGCCAACACGCCATCACGCCAACACGCCAACACGCCAATACGCCAATACGCCAATACGCCAATACGCCAACACGCCAACACGCCAACACGCCAATACGCCAATACGCCAATACACCAATACGCCAACACACCAATATGCCAATACGCCAACACGCCAACACGCCAACACACCAATACGCCAATACGCCAATACGCCAATACGCCAACACGCCAACACGCCAACACGCCAACACGCCAACACGCCAATACGCCAATACGCCAACACACCAATATGCCAATACGCCAACACGCCAACACGCCAATACGCCAATACGCGAACACACCAATATGCCAATACGCCAACACGCCAACACGCCAACATGCCAACACGCCAACACGCCAACACGCCAACACGCCAACAGGCCAAAACGATATTGTTTGCAACTGGCTCCGTGAGTGACACCACTTGGATAAAAACAAAATCAGTACCTAATTACCTAAGATATACTTCAAGTAAACAATTAAAGGACAATCACCTATATAAATAAAGATTTCAATAACTATTTAACGATAATATTGTTTCACAATACATACCTCTGTTGTAAGGTTACTATCAAGTGTTAGTACGTGCTGTAGTGAAAGGAACAGCTGCATCACCAAATGTATAAAGATGTATAGTACATTCGATATTTTAAAAGGTATTTGTGTAGCATCGGTGGTTCAGTGGTAGAATGCTCGCCTGCCACGCGGGCGGCCCGGGTTCGATTCCCGGCCGATGCATCTAACTTCTTTTTATAGTTTTAATTTATTTCCATTTTGATGAATTGTTATTTTTTTCTCCAAATTTCAGGTTATTACCGTTTCCATAACTTGTATACCTACCTTGATTATTATTATTAAGAATAAATGATTTAAGAAAGACATTCAGACAGCTCACACAATTATTTCTAGGGTTCCGTACGCAAAGGGTAAAAAACGGGACCCTATTACTTACACAGTCTGTCTGTCCGTCTGTTTGTCACCAGGCTGTATCTCAAGAACCGCGATAGCTAGACAGTTGAAATTTTCATAAATTATGTATTTCTGTTGCCGCTATAAAAACAAAATATTTAAGGGGGGCTCCCATACAAAAAACGCCATTTTTGTCTATTTTTGTTCGATATCAATAAATGGTAACAGGTAGGCACTTGAAATATTCACAAAATACTTAATTGTATATTTACTTTAATATTAAATAACAAAATTAAAACAAATATGTATACAAAAAAATGTCTGAATATTTTACCTAGTCAATTGTACAGAACCCTTCGAGCGCGAGTCCGACTAGCACTTGTCTGATTTTTTTTACCGATGCTATTTTATAAGGTCATCGTCAATTATTTTATTTATAAATGCCATAAAAATACCTACTTCTATTTGAGCTTTTGTTTCATTTTTAAAACTGCTTTCTTCAACTACAAATATCGAATAAATTTTTAAATGTCAAAATTTCTCATTTTCGTTTAAGTACTTTTACTATTTTAGCGAATGAAGTAATTAAAAATTTTCGATATCTCCACCGAATTTATATTAAAGAATAATACTTAGAATCAGAAACAGCGTTCACGTAACAAAATATAAATAGAATAAATACGTACAATACTCGTATAAAAAAATTATAAAGAATAATTTAAAATACAAATTCTTCTCATCTGTCAAAAAATATTTCTTTCTAAATTAAAAACGTAAAATGAGGTTTGATTATTATGCTTGATATAAAAAGTTTGTATATGCGTGAATATGTCACACTATGGAACTCTATTAAAATATTGCGTAGAAATCAAAATTGAGATACATCTAAAGTGAATTACATGTTGACGTATATGTATAGTGAAATACAAAGTTTTCCGAATATCATGTTCAATACATACATTAAATACAAATAACATTAAAGGAAAATCCTAGACCTCCACAAGTTCACGCCAAAAATGGCACGAACTCATTTGTGTTGCCCATAGTCACCACGCTGGGCAGGCGGGTTGGTGACCGCAGGGCTGGCTTTGTTGCGCCGAAGACGCTGCTGCCCGTCCTCGGCCCGTGCATTTCAAAGCCAGCAGTTGGATGGTTATACCGCCATCGGTCGGCTTTAAAAGATCCAAGCCAGTATTGGTACTGTGTTATCCCTTAGTCGCCTTTTACGACATCCACGGGAAGAGAGTGGGTGCCATATTCTTTAATGTCGTAGCCACACAGCGACACATAATTATGTGTTATGAGGTTAACACACATAAAAAATACAGTTAAATGGAGAACGGAGAGTTGGAGAAGGATAGAAGCTTAATCCACTACGCTGCTCTACTACGGGTTGGCGGATAGATACGAATAGGTTCTAAGTACTCATTTACAATTTATTATCGTTCCTTAGATAGTAAAAGTAACAGTTGTATCAACTTTGTGAAGATGTTCTTTAAATGTGGCAATATATTTTACAGTTATGTAGTAAGCATCGGTGGTTCAGTGGTAGAATGCTCGCCTGCCACGCGGGCGGCCCGGGTTCGATTCCCGGCCGATGCAAACAATTTTTTATTGCAATGCCTGTATTTTATAAAAATATTAAGAAATTAAAAATGGATGACAATTGTTCAAGTAACAGAATTTTTTGTAGTAACTTGTTTTGTTGAATTATCAAATTTATACACATTTTAAGTCAGTTAGTTCCTTTTGACGTTAATTGATAATTATATTTGTGTTTTATTAAATGATTAGACTTTAATTAATAAATATAAAAACGATCCGCCGAACTGTAGAATATTTTGGACAATTCTTAACTTTTTTGAGTTCATTCTTGTTCAAGACAAGGCATATAAAAGGTGTACAAAAATAATAACGAGTCAAGGAAAAAGCCTTTTCGTATGTTTTAGTAAAAAGATTTTCCCCAACCTTAATATGTAAAGATGACAAAGGCAAAAAAAAAATATTTATATAAAAGAAAATTAAAATACATTCGATATATTTACAAAAAATTACACTGAACCACCGATGCTCCGCGTAATTGTCATAATTATTAGATGCACTCTAAAGACCATCTTCATACATTTGATGATACAGCTGTTCCTTTCACTATAGAACGCAAATATATGTAAAACTTGATAGTGACATAGTTCTACAAATTAATATCACATACGATTATAATATACATTACGAAAAATATATAATATATTAAAAATTATTAGTCCTTTTACTGTTTCATTTCTTTTACATATATTGTGCATCAATGAGTTTAAATTAAAAAAAAATCTGGCAAGTAATCGGAAAATCAGATATTAAATTGTAAGTGTTCTAAAATCATTCAAATAAAATAAATGGTCAAAATTGTACCAGTACATAAATAAGTTAGTTTTTTAAGTAAAAGAAAGGTTATTACATAGAGACATTCATTTTTACTTTAATAAAATATAAAAAAGTTGATGCATCGGCCGGGAATCGAACCCGGGCCGCCCGCGTGGCAGGCGAGCATTCTACCACTGAACCACCGATGCTTGCGATAAAATTTTAAATATTCCAACCATTCTAAAAATAATCTTCTCATACAATAGCATATACAATGTAGTATAAACCGATTGCTCTAAGAACACATTCTCTAACTTACTTCAAAAGGAGGAGGTTCTCAATTCAACTGTATATTTTATGTGTATTACCTCATAACTTTGTTCTGGGTGGACCGATTTCGATAATCCTTTATTTAATTTTTAATTGTTATCAGGTCTTAATAATCGTTTGTGAACAGATTTGCTAGAACCAATTTAGGTATCAATACAGACTTATATAGAATCATAAAATTGTATCGTTCAATTTTAAAAAAGGAAGCAGATATTGATATTTTTACAACATAATAAAATATATAAAATAAATATATGTATAAAAATAAATATAAACATATATAATAAACTAGCTGACCTGGCGAACTTCGTATCACCTTATTTTTTTCTGAAATATAATAATAACATAATATATCAAAATAAAATATAGTCTATCTTTTAAGTTGGATCGAACTGCACATGGTGTGCGAATTTTATTATAATCGGTTAAGTGGTTTAGGAGTCCATTGAGGACAAAAATTGTGACACGAGATTTATATATAATAAGATATATACAACAGCTGTTGCTGTTGTATATATTTACGAAATTCGCGATGTATTACGCTGTTATAAGTTTTATGATATTGTTTGAAATTGTTGTCCTTCGCTGTTTTTTTACATATACCTACATATTTTTACTTTTTTTTATTTTAAATATTTTTTACTGTTTTAGCACGGGTTTTAATAAATTATTACACTCTTTTTTTAATACTTTTGTTGATGAGTTAATTTGTCATAAGGTAATATTTATTGTAAGCATAAGTTTCGAAACAGCTGATGTGTATTACTTACTGAGTTAGCCTGTAAGTGTGGTGTGTAGTGTAAGATATTCTATGCTTAACTATGTACGAATGACGAAAACCACTGTATGCTATGTTGGCTTCCTATATAAATAAACAAGCTGACTCGGCAAACGTTGTCTTGCTGCTAAACGCTATTTAAAAGTAGGGGTTGATCGTAGAGGGTTGAAAATTTAGGGTTGTATATATATTTAAACGTATCATTAAAAAAAATTAATTAAAATGTAAAAATTAAAAAAAAAATTATGGGTGGACTACCCTTAACATTTAGGGGGATGAAAAATAAATGTTGTTCGATTCTCAGACCTACCCAATATGTACAAAAAATTTCATGAGAATCGGTCAAGCCGTTTCGGAGGAGTTTAACTACAAACACCGCGACACGAGAATTTTATATATTAGATAAATAAATAAACTAGCTATGATAGAAAGAGAGAAAGATAATGTGTGCTCGCACCTCTCTCTCTTGCTCCGTTCGCCTCCACACTTTCCTAACGCTCTCTTCACGCATTCACTAACTTACTGCCCAAGTCAAGCGGGCGTAAAGAAGCTTTACTTCAAAAATTGTGTACGATCTAGGTGATTCTGATAAACACGGTATTGAAAGTGTAACCATATAGGGCTAGCATACTCATAATAATCGTTTACACACGCGAAGAACAAACAAAGTGAAAACAACATTCACAGACACCCGCTACATCAGAGGATTAGCAGGGGCGTTACCGACCTTTCAAATAGGAATATGCTCTTCTTTTGAAGATCCCTAAGTCTTAACGATTCGGAAATACCGTAGGTGCCAGCTGGTACCATAGAGTGGACGTGCGTGACAGGAAAGGCTAGGTTTTTATATGCCTTCATTAGTGTAATTTCTATATAATCTGATAGTATTTTTTTGATCAAAGTGTGGGCCTCCAAATCTCTCATACATTGTTTTCTACTAATTTATTTGTCATTGTCATGACGACGCGTTGGCGCAGCGGTCACAGTACTGACTGTTGCGCTGGCGGTCGCGGGTTCGATCCCCGCTCACGACAGATATTTGTATTGGCCATATAGATGTTTGTCGTGGTCTGGGCGTTTGTGCATGTGTATTGTGTGTGCTTCCAGACCCCGACACAGGAGAAAATTCTACAAGGGGCCGTTGAGTGTGAAGCTTTTATTTATTATTATTATTTATTATTGAAATGATAATAAATGCTTTGACCGTTGTATTGTTTTAGTATAAAAGCTGAATAAGCAATTAAGATCACATTGCAACGACATACATTCTTGCATGGTATTAATTGCGTAAAAAATTCTTTTTGTCATCAGCGTATCTCTTAAGTAGATAGTTACAATGCTTACAATCCTTGAACCAATATCATACAAGTAAGCATTGTAGAAGAGTGGTTCCAAATGTGAGCCATGTGGAACATCAAAGCGATTTGAGAGATATCCAGCCATGACTATCGCCTGAAAACGCTCAGTTAATATTTTTACTAACCAATTTTGTGAACGATCAATTTACAAAAAATACTAATATATACTGGCTTCTTTTATTACTTGCATGCCCTTTGCTAAAGTTAAAACTTCTCACGACTATTTCTCGTTTGCGTCATGAGATTAACTTCTTGTCATTATGTTAAAGTAGGAAGCGTGGTAATATTTAAAGTTAAGGATTGAAAATTAAAATAAGCGTGTTACTTGTAACTTTTTTCCATCCTTATTACTTAAAAGTCCATATCTATACTAACATTACAAAGCTAAAAAGTTTAAGTACTGGATAAAATTCAAAAAATATTTTTGTGTTCGATAGCCCGTTTACCGAGGAAAACCGCGGGACATATCTAGTCATATAAAATAGTAATGAAATTATAATGAATAGTGTTCGCATTAAAACCCCAATATTCCCTATTTTCTTAACCAAACGGTAGAAAATGAATTATTACAAAAGTATGTATTTATACGTGTTTGTATGTAATAATAAATATATAATTAATCATATACATAAAACACACAATGACAAAAACTAAATAAATTCACAACCTTCTCTTCAAAGTTGGTGAAATGTGGTAAAACAAATTAACAGTTAATACGTCTTCTGCGACAGAATGATTGACGTTAGTTCATTACCAAGAGATTAGACGTACGTACCTATATGTGTGAAATATATGCAAATGAATTTAATTATATACAAATTTTGTGATCAGCCACGAACACTCCAGAAAAGTCTGTATGCATGCTAAATTCGAAATTAAAATAATAAACAAAACGTCTTAAACTCAATAGACTAGTATTTACTCCTGTGTCGGGCCCGGAAACACACAATAAAAAGAACGAACTCCCAGACCACGGCAAACATCTGTACGGCCAATACAAACTTATGCCATGAGCGGGGATCGAACCCGCGACCACCAGTGCACAAGCCGCAATCCGCATGGCTGTAACCGTTGCGCTAACGTGTCATCAATTAATGATGATATCATTATTGATTTTAAGTAAGTAATACACACTAGCTATACATATTTAAGTAATATTATAACATATTATGAGACAAAATTCATGTTACGTCTGTCTGTTTGTTTGTTCGCGTTAAACTAAAAACATATAGAACGGGTTTTTATGCGGCTTTCATTAATAGATAAACTAGACTATATAATTCCTTTGCAAAACCGGATTTCACTAATATTATAATTCTAGCTTCCTGTCCCGGCTTCGCACGGGAGTTAACAAAAATTTCCAATCCCTATTTTTTTTAAATAAGTTCTTTCCTTTTCGTTTCGAAATCGCTTGTTTCGCAGTTGAAATCGAACTAACTCTGGCGGGCGACACCGGGCTCTTATATTTTCAGAGAGCTAGGCTCTAGGATATTCGAGAAAGTTTTAGAATGTTTTCTTTCTCACACCTTCTAGAATGTTCTCGACGTTATCGTCCGCCGTAACAATAGATTCTGCAGCAATAGATTTCGCGCCATTACTACACATGCTGCAATTGCTCGCAACGCCTTTCAAAATGCAACCCAAATAATCATTGTTCAGAATGAAGTTCAAATACTCGACAACAGATGGCGCCACTACACTTAATTTCCAAGTTGAAGGTTTGGAAAGCCCTTATATCTTTAAAAACACGCCCTTTAGATTAAAACGGGAACTTTCTTGTTCGAGGGGGGGCTAAGTAGTTATAAAGGGCTATCACACTATATAAGATCCTTTATCGTGCCGGATCCTTTTTAAGTTTTATTGGCACGCACATTTTATCAACTTAGTTTTATTATATGATGAAATGATGATAACAATAATGATAATGATTTCGGTTCAATAACTTTTGAAGCCTATACCCGAATCATGTAAGTGTACGATTTGTTTTTTGTTTTTGGGGTTGTATAAAATTAACATAAATCTTTGCTTCACAAAAGGCACATGTTAAAATCAAATGAATACAGTTACCATTAAAATAATAATAAGCATATTAAAGCACACTAACGAGTTCTTGATATATACCTGACACAATACCTCATCTAAAATCGCCAAAGGCGAATTGCTACAGTAATGAAATTATTAATTCTATAACATTGAACACGAACCTTGGGAATGAACAATGTATTTGGAATTAAATTTCAATCTATTTTCTTTCATAAGAGTGTATTTCCTCGGGGCATCAAGGCATCTTTTCATCAGAAAATGATCTTAAACAATTTATAGTAATATCTATCGTAATTCTGACAATTATTAAAATATTGGATTTTGTGTCGATATTACTCTTATTGTTTATTCACTTAATACCGGAACAGTACAAAGATGATGACGCCATCTACCAAATGCTTAATACCTATTAATTTACGATTAGTCAGTCACTATCTTTGTTATCTGATTTGCAGGGTAGTTAAACAATAAATACCGTTATCATTTAAATGTTCTTATTCTGATTATTATTTGTTATTGTACAGGAAGAGCATAAGGATGGAGACACCATCTTCCGAATAGTTAATACTAATTTTCTAATTGGTCAGTTGTCATCTTTGTCGTGTATTGACGGGATCGTTGTCCTATAAATATGATAAATTGTAAGTGAAGAAGCCGTTATTGTTTAATTATTTTGCGGGTAACGTTGTTGCTCGATAAGTGGCGTATAAGTTATTAAGTGTGATAAATTATTCAATGTAGTTAAAAGTGTGTATTGTGTATGAATATAACTATAGATTTAAAGTGAGAAATAAATCTTTCGTTGAGTTTTCTCAGTCGTGTTCAACAATAGTTATATTGCTTGACAACAAAATTTTAAATACTGAAATAATGTATTATTGCGGTAGGGCACTACATAATATATGTACAAAAACACAACATTACTTGATTTTAAGTTAACAAGGTTATTTTTATTGCTAAAATTATTCAAAAACGGGATATTTTATTATTACTTACTCAAAGAAAAAGAGAGAGAAACCAGAAAAAGCTAGAAATATTGCGGAACTACATAATATATGTACAAAAACACAACATTACTTGATTTTAAGTTAACAAGGTTATTTTTATTGCTAAAATTATTCAAAAACGGGATATTTTATTATTACTTACTCAAAGAAAAAGAGAGAGAAACCAGAAAAAGCTAGAAATATTGCGGAAAATCACAGCCAAATGATACTCCTCTCAAGTAGTCTTTTCTCCTGTAGTAAGATAATCAAAACTCTTCAAGATCACGCGTGTGATGCTCCTGGTGTGTGAAATTTTACATATGTATTTATTGTATTTTTTTACAGAAGAGGGGTATGGTCTAAAATCCTGTTAAATTAACAACAGCTCCACCTTAGTGTAACAAAATGCAATAATAATGTAATCCACAGACTTATACCTATATGGTATGCTATAAAATAACTGAGTAAGGCACTGAGGTAGGGCATAGTAGGAAATGTCCTGCTCAAAATATGGAACAGCCTGACTGGGGTAGTACCTCGACCTTACAGAAGATCATATCTAAATAATACTGTGTGTGTGTACTGTATACTGTTGGCGATTAAGGTGACAGAGTTCCTAGCCAGGGTTAGGAATAGGGTCAGCAACGCGCTTGCAATGCTTCTGTTGTTGCAAACGTCTGTAGGCTACGGTAATCGCTTACCATCAGGTGAGCCATACGCTTATTGGCCGATCTGGTTACATAAAAAAAACACGACTCGTGGAAATGAGCTGTAACAATAAAGACCACATTTTGTTACATTTCTTATTCTTAGTGTTTTAGTTTATAGTCGATTAAAGGCTTCAAAAAGAGGAGGTTCTCAATTCGACTGCATTTTTTATGTACATGTGTTACCTCATCAAATTTAGGCCTTTAATATGACGAGATTTAACGAGTTCTTTTTGAGTAATCTATCCTTCAATCTATCTATCTTTCAATCTATCTTTGTGTGTATGGCATACCTGTGCTTTTGTTAAGTACTTTGTCGTGACGCCATCTATCGGAATACAGTAAAACTACTTCGGTAACTATCGATCAGATGATTTACATGGCCACATTTACTATAACGTAGTGAGCTGTATTATCCACTAGAGGGCAGTAGCAATTTATTATTTATAAATAATTTTAATGATTCCTGATTTTGATTATGGGGGAGTCCCCCTCAACCCTCCTATACCACTCGCAGGACTTCACACCCTGTTCTACACCACAAGGTAATGCACCATTCTTGAAAAAAAAAAACAAGACCCATTGATCTAACCTCTAAATTAGGCCGTTTATTGGCATAATTTCTTCTTTTCGTGCCAAACAATTCTAAATTTCAACCAAAAGGAGCACTCTGCATATCAGTGTACGTGCAAAGTAAATAAATAGGAGACGCCACTATAGCACGAGTGTAATTTTCAAATAAACTAAAAATTAAAAATAAGGAGAAATATGTAGATACATTCGTAATAAAATACACACTATCACTTTTACATTTTTTATCACAATTGTCACTTCATATTCACTATACAAAAGTCACAGTAATTTATTGACTTTCAAAGTTATCTCACAGTAACTGTTTAGGTTATATAAATAACAAATATTTTATGAAGTCAGCATACTTCATGCTCTCTGTAATTGCTCACTTCATATCATAATTTTTATAACATTAGCGCTTTCGGTTGAATTTTGAACTATAATTTGACATTTTAGCGGACACTTTTTCAGCTAAATCTTCCTACAAGGTGGTGCCCTGTATAAGCAAGTTATTTTAGTCTTTGGTGGTGCCCCTTTCTTGTGAACTCCATAAGTATTTGGCTGGTACTTCATTAGTACAACCAGTACGACCAAATATTAGGTTTTAGTTCCAATATAAGTTAGTAGATGGCTCTAGTAGCAAGGTCTAAATAATTTAAATTATTTAAAATTAATTTTTTGAAACAGAAATATATTAATTTTTGTGCTTTAATACTACATAAGCTATATAAATATTCTTAAAATGGAATAAATGTTATAAAACGCTAATATAAAACACTTCAAAAGTAATACAAAAAATATTAGCCTGTGGCCACAGTCACTTTTGAAATGTCAAAATAACTCTCTCGATGCCAAATAACTGTTGTTTTAATAATATTTTTACAATAATGCTTTGTTAAACGCATTGAGATTGAGTTTTTCGCGTAATTTTGTCATTAAAGTAAGTAATACAACATAAACGACCGCGACAAAGTGTGCGTCTCAACAATTTCGTTGTAAATTCTTGAAGCATCAAAACGTCAAATTGTTTTTAAAGTTGTTTTGCGCGTATTTTTGCTATAAATATTGATTAAAATAATAATAATATAGTTATTTAAAATTGAAGCAATAGTTTTGTGCTGAAAAATGAGTGTTAATCTGTGAAATAAGCGAAGTGCTATGTTGTGTTAAGGTTAGTTTTTGTTCCCGCTTTTACCCTATTTTGGAGTCCTGTGACTGAAAGCAGCCATCGGTTTGGTGAGTAATAGAGAGTAAGTTTCCTACTAAAGGACCTCCAAATGTCTATTATAGTTAAAGCAGCTAATTTATTTAAATAAATTTGATTTAAAAATGATTGTTTTGATACAGTGAAAGGAAGGCATTTATAACGATGTTGTTGTATGTTTAAATAACAACCTTTAATATTAATTTATTGTTTAAGTATAAAGAAGTTATATTGTCTTGTTTTTTGTTAGAATGCAATATCAGATGATAGCCAAATATCTTTCAAAGTAAGTAAATGACATTTTTATACTAACCTCTTACACATTTACACTTTTTTCCTTATGTAAACTTTTGTTCTTTCTATAAAAATTTTGTCTCATTATCAAAATTAATTTCATTACATGAGTACATGAAAAATCTAAGGTTTTCATATAAACTGAAAACTAACCAAAAGAACACTGAAATGAATTACATACTTATTTGGAGACATTTTTAATAGCATGTATGAAATGATGCATCTTTCTGTATTATACTGATGAATGTTGATGTTCTATTCAAATACTGATAATTTTGAATAGCCCATTGGGGTAGTTTGTAGTGACCCTGCTTTCTGTTCCTGGGGTTCTGGGTTCGATTCCCACCCCCGAGTCTAGGTGTAATATATATATATATATATATATATATATATATATATATATATATATATATATATATGTATATATATATATATATATGTAGCTATACAAGTCGGCAGTGACCTATAACACAAGCATTAAGTTGCTTACTGTAGGAACAGGTAACCGTGTGTTGTAAATATTAATGAATTTTATTTATTTATTATTTATTTCAAAGGAGCTTGTCATATCTCCGAGAGGATCTTGCCTAATAGGTTTAAATGTGTACATAAATTAAATAAAACATATTTACGTGAAGAATTAGATGGATACATTGACTTAAGCTTATGGTAATACATTCTGTTTCCATTATAAAAGATGTTGCAGGTCCGATTCCTGCTTGAGCTGATAATGATTTTGTTTATTGTTAACCGACTTCAAAAAAGGAGGAGGTTACTCAATTCTACTGTATATTCAAAAATAACTTCGTTGTTTATGAACCGATTTTGATAATTCTTTTTTTGTTGGAAAGAAGATATAAGAAAACCAGGATCTGATCATGGAATCCCAGAGAAATCGAGGGTCTCCCTCGAAAATCGTAGTGACGATTAATGCGTTTGTTAATTTTTTTCGTCTACTTACGTTGTATTACTTGTCAAGGTAATTGAAGTCGTTTTTTTTCGGTTGAGAGCAAACATAATTATTTAATAATTTAATTGTCTTTGATTGATGCGACCAATGAAAGTATAGAAGTGGCTATATTGGGTTCGATTGCCAATTACAATTTTTATTAATATCTGAATAGAATATTGAACATAGAATACTTTGTATAGGGTTCGAATCCTTATAACAATATTATTTTGTCACAAATTTGACATAGTGGTCACGGAATATTATTGATATGCTAGTAATTGCGGGTTCGATCCCCGCTTATTAAACAATTGTTGATATTATTAAGAATAAGAAGATCCACTAAAATAATTGTTTTGAAAACGTTTATAATTAAGAAGGTTGGGAAATGTATGTTTTGTTTGTTTCATTGACTCAGAATTTCTTCTTAAATTTACAAATTAACAGATTTCCTTCAAAGTTTTACAACATTTACTTATATATAAAAATAATGAAAGAATATTAAATTACATTCTTAGTATTAATTTATAGAGGTTATTATTGCTATCTAAAATACATTTAATAGAATATAATAGAACTAGAAATAGATATATACGTATATGAAAAAAGTTAACAATTGAGTAAAAATTAAAAACTTATTGGGTTCGATTCCCAGAAGATTCATCTGAAACTCAAGTTTCAGATGTCAGTCAAAATCATATGACTTTTTACCTTTATTTTTAGATTTAATATAGCTACTGTGACTGTCGTGGTTTGATATTATATGGCCTGTAACCTTTAAAAATTGTTTAATAAAGAATTTTTAAAATTGGTTAAACCTAAGATAACAGTTTAACCAGCTTACAGTGGCATTAAAAACTCTGGGTTCGAATCCCAAAAATTTTATTTAAGAGACATCTGTCCAATAAACTAACTTCTCCCACATGGGGAAAGAGCCCAGCACTGGGATATTACAGGTTGCAGCGATGTCTATTAAAAAGTTTCATTAAATCGTAAGTTTAGATAAGTAAGATACGCATGTGGGGGCACAAATAAATAATTTTAACATAGTATGATATTCATTATTAACTTACTAGGCAAGGTCTTCATGAAAAAAATATATAGAGGCTATGTAGGTATGCTTGTTTGTTTGTTGTATTAGGTTTAAGTTTGTGTTTGAGAATTGTTTTTGGTATAGTTTTCATGCTTCTTAGTAGTATGATAACAGGTTCGATTCCTGTTCTTTTATTATAATGGTTTTGTTAGTAAATTATTATGAAGCTTTTTTTACATTAAAATATTAAATGTACTAGATTGTTTTTCCATGTGTTATAGAAAATACTCCTTAACTGAACTTTAATAAATTAAATTTAAAAAAATAACACTATAGTCGAATTTACAAGGTTTTATTTGGTAATGATGCATCAACTGATATGTTAACACACTTAAAAACACACAGCAACAATATTTTAATTAATTAAATAATGAATAAATGCTCTCCTTTCATCATTTGGACGTCTTTTAAAAATCGTTTCCTTTTTATAAAACAACTGTGGTGCCATTACTAGGGCTCGAAGCCCTTTAAATTTTATTTTCTGTTATAAATTTATTTATATCTTTTACTACAATATTTTTAATGTATGATTTATATAAAACATTGTATATTTTTTTTAAATAAATAAAGACAACATTGAGAAGGAAAATAAAGAAATGCGGAATGGCTGGTCTAATTATTTTCCCTATCCCTATCCTTGCATCCTTCAAGTTACTATATATTTGAGGTTATGCCTCATAGAAGAATAACACAATATGGCTGACAGTTGTCTATCAAATGTATACTCCATATTATTTTTACAATTTCAAAATGGCGTATATTGCTTTGATACATAACCGTCAACCAAATTGTCATAATTTAAATAAAGTATTTGTAAATAAAAAAACGTGTGTTTTATTTCGTGTAAACCGAGGTTAATTTTCTGGTTTTTCTCATCAGTTCCTGCATCGTTCATACCGGGACGAACGGGAGCTGGTCTGCTTATACTTAACGGGTTCACCTTTTATATGAAGAATCATCAAGCGCACGGGAAGAAGCAGTGGTACTGTTCGTCACGGGACGTCCACGGTTGTCGCGCTGACGTCATCACGTACAAAGGCTTTGACGGACGCGATTACATATCTATATTTCGCGGTCGACACATTCACGAACCACCCCGTCTGAGACAATGTCACGATGGAAGATTTATTAGAGAAAAGGACATTTTTAGGCAATCTCTTAAATGACTCTAATTTTAATAGTTTTTTTTTTTCTTTGATATACTCTATGTTATATTTAAAATCATGTGATTTAATAATGTACTTATAGGGTATTGTACTAATGTACTGACTGTCTTTGGAAGCATGTTTCTGGTAGGGACCTGCTAGTTTATAGATGGAAACAAATTTTGATGATATTATAGAATACACTATTCTGGTACATTTGTAAAGCTTTTATTTAACTGTTTTTTTTTTACCTATTAAAGTTGTTTTTAGAAGTTATTTTACATTTTTGAATTTCATATGTTATGGTTTCCCGATTATTAGTTTGAGGCGTAAATTATTTTCGTATGTATGCATATAATGAGTATAAGGTTATTTTTTCAGGGATATACTATCTACCCTCGAATCGGACTGGAAGCATGGTGCTTATATTTAAAGACAACAAGTACTGGATAAACAATCGATATCAGAACACCATCAACTGGACCTGCCGAGATCGTAAACGCCTCGGCTGCAACAGTTGCGTTCAGACTACCGTCGAAGGTCGATACATCAAGCATAAAGGTTTTCACAACCACGAGGACAACTACACCAAATATAATTTCAACGACTGATATCTACAGTTTAGTCCGGTTTTGCCAATTATAACATCAGTAGAAAGTTACAGCGCGCAAAATGATTGAACTAGCCCTTTAGTATATAATCAAATACTGTTTTGCCAGCTCTTATAGTTCATGAACGTATATACTTAAGCTATGGTAGACCATATTTTAGACGTTATTACCGGTCTTTATCGTTAAATCAAATTCACGCAAGCAGCTTAAATAAAAGCAAAGCAGAATATCATATAATACATAAAATGTTAATTGGCTATATTGGACTAAAATTACATAGGTTATATATATTTTTTATTTATTTAAAATTACCATCCACTGGCTCTAAATGCCCATGCCTTTTGTTAAACATGCATTATAATACCCATAGGCGATTTATCATTAGAACTGCAAATTAACAGTCCTGTGACTACCTAGTAAAGTTAGGACGTAGTCCGACGCTGACGGTATTTTTTTAATACATACATACACTCACACAAATACATTACATTACATACTTACACGTATATAATAAGGCTATATACGACATCAGAACAATTTTAGTATTCAGTTATGTATGATGTTGCATGGAGACTGTGTTCTCCAAATGGGTAAAACTAATTAAACAAGAGTTTGTCGGTTCTTATCCATAGTCACTACTTCACTTTATGATCTTGGAAAAACTGTCTTTTAAATAAATAGGTAATATGTTGTGTCACAAAAGCAGTGACTCAAAATTAAGAAGGCAAGATACTTACTTTTTCTTTAATTTATGAATCGTGACCAAATAATGGACTGATTGAATTACTTAAGTATTTTTAACCAGTATCTTGCTTGTTAGATGTAGTTTTTTTTTTTTAAGTTACTCTGCTAAGATTAAGATTGCCTTAGGATCTTCCTCACGTAGCTTGCTAAACTAGGCAGAAGTAATAACAAGTTAGTGTTTTAAGTGATATATTATTATTATTGTAGTCGTTAGAATAAGTATCATCACTTCAGCCTATCTTAGTCTACTGCTGGACATAGGCCTCCACAAGTTCGCGCTAAAAATGGCGCAAACTCATGTGTGTTGCCCATAGTCAGTCGGGTTGGTGACACAGCATTGGCTTTGTCGCACTGAAGACGCTGCTGCCCGTCTTCGGCCTATGTATTTCAAAGCCAGCAGTTAGATGGTTATTCCGCCATCGGTCGGCTTTTTAAGTTCCAAGGCTATAGTGGAACTATGTTATCCCTTAGTCGCCTCATACGACACCCTAGGGAAAAGAGGGGATGGCTATATTCTTTAATGCCGTAGCCACACAGCTTAATAAGTATGAATAAGTATGATATAATCATGGGACAATTTAATTGACTACGCGTTAGCGTTGCGGTCACAGCACTGGCTGTTGCGCTGGGTCTCGCAGGTTCGATCCCGCTCACGACAGACATTTGTATTGGCCATATAGATGAACTTCGTGGTCTGGTCGTTTGTGCTTGTGTAGTGTGTGTGTTTCCGGACCCCCGACACAGGGGTAAATCCTACTGGGGGGCGTTGAATATGCGTTTATTTATTTATAATTATTTAATTTTACAAATAATTTTTCGTCGTTGATAACTATACAACTAAATGAAATTATTTGTTAAGTTTAGTTATCCTGCTTGATATTTCGTATTATACTTTTAATTAAGTTGTTTGTATATACTTGAAAATTAGTAGTTAATCTTATAAGTCGTATTTGTTTCTTTTTTAAAACGACAAAATAAGGACTTTTTGGACAAATATTCTGTTACTAAAATCTACATAATCAATGATATAAAGTCCTTGAAAATTTTTGGCCAAACTTGTATCATCATAGATTTGCGGTAGTAGTTAAAAATTGGTTACAAAATTGAAAAAAAAGGTGCAGAAACCTTAATAAAATATCACAGTTAAGTAATCCGAAAGTTATCATAAGTATTAGTATTTAGAATCAGTGTATTCCTACGGTTACTGTTATTTAACTGGAAAGTAGATTATTTAGTGTGCTATTAAATTATATTGGAGGTTGTACCACCTAGTGGTATATAAAATACGTATTTATCATTAATCTAATTGTTAACTACACATTCATTACAATACACATAACATGGTAGATTATAAACTACACTATAACCAAACTTTACTGATATGGACTTGACCGCGAAGGCCAGAATTTCGTCATTTCATAAAGTCTGAATGGTCGAATATGAAATTGAACTCAAAGTGGCTTTGAGTCAGTTGAGTCAGGTATCAAAGACGTGTCGCGGTAGCATGCGAAAGCGATTCCGTGGCGCCCCGTTATGGCGATGAGGGCACCGCTGTTTTAGTGGGTAGTCTCGGTTGGCCAAGAGTCTCACATTCCCTCCGGCCTTGTCGGCGGGGTACATAAAAGCATTTCCTCGCGAAAAAAAGTTATCAAAGACATACGAATACTACCTGGTATATTTGCCACGTCTTCTTTGCCATTTCTTTTAATTGTGTTGGAAGAATATTCTGAGAAAAGGTCTGGCTCTTGCGTGCCTATTGCCGCTTATTTTAAAACTTCGGACATTCTCAAACTAAAAATATTTTCACTATAATGGGTTTAACAATATTTAAATCACAATAAAAAATTTTGTCACTTCTTGTGATTCCTTTTTAATTTGTAAGTTTGAAATTTTGAGTCTAGAAACATGAATAAAACTAGGATTAACAGTTTTATCTCATCACATACTTGATTATACTTCATACTGAAACATTTATCCTTCTGGGATTAATTAAACACATCAATGTATTTCCTTCATTCACTTTCATTTTACTTTTAAGTTACACATAGTATTATACCTATTACTTATCCTATATTAGTTACATACATTATAAACTAGCTTAGCTCGGTAATTTTTTGTTTTGATAAATCAACTTTTTTGAATATATAGTTGAATACGTATTACCTAATGATAAAATATGAATATTATTTTTCCATCTTATCGACATAATAATAAAAAAATATATAAACTTAAAAAAAATTATATTTAGATACGAATTAGATGCGTTGAAAAAGGGCTCCCGATAATTATTTTTTCTCATAAAAGAAGGAAATTGGAAAAAAAGGAACATCTGGATTCGAACCGGGGTCTACTGGCTATTCGACAGCTCGAATTCCCACCTGAGCTAGCTAACCTTGTAAGTGGTGGCGGAATTACCTTCGTATTCTATTGATATTTTAGCTGTTTTTCATTGCTTCAAAACACGGATAAAACGACATTTTGTAAAAACGAATCCCAGCCACATCCCTCCGATCCCTTCATCTCCTGCATACTGAATTGTATGAAAATCGTTGGAGGCGTTTCCGAGATTTAGATTATATCTATCCAAGAATTGCTTGTTTAAAGGTATTAGAAATGAATACGCATGGATCACATTTCAATTACCATTTATTTGCTCAATTATTAAAAAATCCAAATTGTTTACAAATCAATTTACGTTATATCATTACTTCTATTTGATTGCATTTTGTGAATTTTTAGTTTTAATTAATAAACTTTAAATAAAATCCAACAATGTCTGTATTTGTACAACTATAATACGTCAGCTAATATAAAATCGTATTATTTTTTCTATACATCAGTTTGCCATTAATTGTACAAATATAGACATTGTTGAATTTTATTTAAAATGTGTACGTTTAATATACGTAATGAAATTCAGGTCTCCTTGAAATGGTTTTTGTAAAGCACTGATCTTCGATAGGTATATTATTTTAGTGCATAGTCATTACGGCTATTATAAATTCCTTCGTGTGCCAAAATGTATTTAAGAAAATTTTATACTTAATGTAAAGGTATAACGAAATTACAGATTCAATAAGATGTAAATATAAATGGTTTTTTTTTATTATTATTTTGTTACCTGCCCTCTATGTAATATTGAAATATAAACAAAATTTGACACTTGCACAATTTGCAAGATTACATATATTTTTATTGTTTTTAAGCAGGCTTAAATGCTGTGTAACAAAAATATAAATTCAAATATTATGTTATATTTTAAATAAATTATAGTTCAAAGTGTTATATGCTGTAACAATTCTGTGCTTTTTCAGTTCATTTTATCACAACTCCATCTGGAAAAACATTCGCAATGTTCAATAACTACACATACTCCCGACATTACCAAGTAAAGAACGGCTACCGTTGGAAATGCTCGAAGCAGTTCTCTCAATCCTGTCGAGCCTTCTTGGTCATCAGCGATAATGGTTTCTTAATAAAGAATTTTTCCGTACATTGCCATGGACCTTCCAAGTTCCATTGTAGCAGTGATGGCAGTTACATTAAAATTTAGTTAATAATTATTAGAAATTAAAATGAATCTCATCTTATCTCGACTATTTAATTCTAAAATAATATAAAATAAAAGCATCTTTAGTAAAACATTATCAACTTGGTTTTGATTGTCTTAGATCTCTCATTTTACTTACAGTTACAACTAGACTTTTTAATGCTCTGATAGATATTTTGAGAAATATTGACCAAAACTTTAATATTATTATTAAACTCAAAAAAAATAAGAATGAATTTTATATTAATGTATTATTATTCATGTTAATCTATTATTGTATATTTGATAAGAAAGACGTAAAGGTAAAAAACAGGACGTGGAAAGAAACAAGACAAAGAAGGTAAGATAAATAATTTCATCATTGTTAAATTTATGTACACTGATGTAACTTTGTATAAAATTTTCAGTTTTACTGGTTAAGGGTCGAAATGGAAAAGATCTCCTAATGTTGAATGGATACACATATTATCAGCATAAACTTCTGCGCGACGGTTTTCGGTGGAGCTGCACTCAGATGGGTTCCAGATCTTGTAGAGGTTTTCTGCACGTCACGAAGAAAATGTTAGTTGTTAGAGCTCAGACTGAGCACACTCATCCACCGTCCACATATTTTTTAGAATACATCAAAAACCAGTCTTCAAAAGAGGACGATGTAAGTATATCAAGTATTAGATAACGTTTTTTTTTATATTTGGTATAGTAGATGTCTTCAAATAGTTTCTAAGCGCTAAATGAAAATGTTAACATATAAACGTAAAAGGCATGAGAAGCACGTAGAAGGCATGACAAAATGAAGATGAAATTTAATACCGTTTTACAGATATATATTATTTTTTTAACTTATATCAATATTTGTTTGTTCCAGATCAGAAAAAGTGCTTCTGAAAAAGACGCTTCCAATTTATCGTTAAAAATTGCAAGCATACACAGCCGTGTTGGATTTTAGTAAAATTTTTATGTCTTATCGTGTATGAAAATCTATTGGCCTTTATACAAAATGTTTACTAATCGGAGTAATTTACAGAATTACCAGTTTCTCATTGAGTTCTCGAAATAAATAAACAATAATAAAAATATATACATCGTAAACATACATTGTTACCTTTTTCATTTACCCATATTTACTACCAGTGTGTAATTCTTTTATTTTAGTGTTTATACCTTGAGTTGCTTAAGGGCAAATAAGATCTAGAAAGTTTATCGTTTTTATTTGTTCTTTGTTAATGATAGATATAAAATAATTCGAAGTACTAAAGGAATTAATGGAATTTTACGATATGTTGTTTACAGTGGAATTTTATCTTCGCCCCAATGGACGGATTAACTTACGCCTGAATAACTTCACATTTTACAAGCACTTGAAGGCAAGAAGCAACGCTCACAGATGGAGCTGCACCGCTTATGGTTCGAAATGGAAATGCAAGGCGCATCTTATAATCACAGATAAGTTGGAAGTTCTGAAAGCAAACGTATCACACAGTCATCCGCCAAGCGTCAAGAAAGAAACACGACAGCAAATTAATCAAAATCTTACCTGGAATGGTACCGGATATAATAAAGAGAATGGTACACCAGTTCTACCTCCAGAACCGCCTTCTATTACGCCTCTGCATGATTATTTAGTTGCACACAGTGTGTTTAGCAACTATTAATCGCGTAGAAGTTGTGTACGTTGTGACGTACTGGTCACTTGGCTGGTTTTTATATTTTTTAATTATTATCAGATTGATTTTATTTCTTAACATGTTTGTAATACTAACTATAAATTTTTCTTTGATAAACTAAATGTCAGGTGTTCGTGATAATTTTATTGGTATATTTTAATAATAAGACTAAAGAACGCTGTTCTAAGAATACTAATAAGGCCTAATTTAGTGTGCTTATGTAACCAGTATACTAATAAAGTAATAGTTCGCTTAGTGTTGCTCTAATATTAAGTAATAATAGCATATCATATTGCTGATTTTTTTTGTTTTTGATGTATTATTAAGTCACAATTAACGTTATTTTTCCGAGAATAGTATTTAGTACATAAGGGGCCTGTTTCATCGGTTGTGGGTAACGCTCTTTGACGGAAGACGCCATCGAATTCATCCATATTTAAGAAATGTTTCTTTTAGCAAATATATATAATATCTAAAATTGTAGTTTTTAAATGAGGATAAATGAGGCCTTATTACCTATTTTACCTTCATCTGTTGAAGTCGATTCGTAACTCATGTGCAGGATAATCATAAATCGCAACTAAAGAAATAGGCCCTGTGTACGCTTTTTTTTTAATGTACAGCTACAAAATCGTAGCGGCATAATAACATACTCGTAAGATTGATGAATGACACGGGTAGATAAAAAATATATGTGTATCACAATTTTAATTCAATACAATTCAGCATATTGAAATTTGTGTCAAGTGCCTTAGTTTTAGTTCCATAGGGTATTCACTGACTTTAGTTTTAAGATATATTTTTTTTTTTAATTATACGTGTGATAATTTTTAATTTTGTGACGTGTCCAGTATTAAGTATTGTGATACAATGGTAATATTAATGTTTTTAAGACTGCGTGTGTAATATGTGATAATCATGTATCTCAATGATTAGATCTCGTTTTATTTTTACAGGTGTACTGATTATAATTTCGTGCATTTATTCAACTAATAAGGTCTATTTTTATACCTACTATACCTATCTATATATGTTAGTATAGTGACGTACGCTGAAGCTTCTTCGTGTTTTGGCATTTTAACGCATTTAATAAAGTATTTTATACTAAAAATAATGTTTCATTGAAGGTATACGATATTTGAATTCTCTTAAAAAAATATAAATCTGTATATTGATAATTTTTTTTATATTATTAATATTGTATATTTAATTCTTTAAACTCAAGCTCGGTGTACGAATTTGTCTTAAAAAGCTATAACGAGTAAAAGCATCTCTTCCAGATTTCCAGAAAGGAATCCTAATCGAAATGGTTATTGAGTATATACTGTTGTCAGAAGACGGTTACACATTTTACAAAAAAGTTTGATGAAGAACGGTAAGGTGCGTCGTTTCAGCTGTAATAAAGCGAGTTGTAATGTATGACTAGTCCGTTGGCGCAGTTTGTAGTGACCCTGCTTTCTGCTCCGAGGTTTGTTGATTCGATTCCCACCCCGAGTCTGGGTGTAATATATATATTTATTTATATATATTTTTATGGAATAAAAATATGTAGCTATACCAGTCGGCTGTTACCTATAACAAGCATTAGGTTGCTTACTTTAGGAACAGATGACCGTGTGTGTATGTTTTATTTATTTATCTTCGTTGACAGCGATCTTCGCGTTGTTTCTCCCTGGTATTCAACAATGCACTCAATCCACCACCAAGGTTCTGTATGACGAGTAGCGGAAAATTTGTACGGATTTAATACTAAAATTATAAGTGTTAACTGTATTGATAAGTAAACTTCTTTACGCACGCTTGACTTGGGGAGTAAGCTGGTGATTGCGTGACGAGAGCGTGACGAAAAGTGTGATCGGGTGAGGCGAACGGAGCAAGAGAGAGATGAGTTAGTTACGTTTCGTATATCTAAGACACAGTGCAGGCCTTTTGCTAACGAAGTTTTCAGTCGTGTGGTGTAAAGCACACTTGTTTTTTTTTTCTATTTTTTTATTAAATTTGACTGTATTGTTTATTCTTGTATCTTTGTTCTATTTTTCATTTTGACTTATGGTATTTTATTTGTTTATTGATGTTTATTTTCTATTTATATTTTTATCATAAAAATAGTAGGTGTTTTTAAAAAATACTAAGTTCTTACTCTTGTACCTTAACTTCTCTGCATGGATAACTCTTTGGTTACTTGAAATACATAAAATTATCGTATTAAATATGTTCACAAGGGATTCGTATAGTAAAAAAATTACATTCTTTTTTCTTTAAGAACGATATTTATTTATTTATTTATTTTGAGTTATTATATTGTATTGTCTCATTCTATTTGAATATATCGTTCAAAATAAGATTGAGAGGCAAAATCTTTATAAATATAATTATTTAAAGAAAATAGCTACATCGTTTTTGGTCATGGTATTTGATATTCTATAGTTACGATTATATTCTATGATTACGATTGTTTCTCGTTTGTAATGTACATATATGACAGTATCTTTTTTATTTTTAAGTTTATTGTATGTGTACATTATTATTTTATTTTTAATTATAATTAAATGTAAAAACGAATGTTAGTTAAATATGTGATTTTTTCTTGTAAGCTTACATGAAAAAAGTGCAGATTAATTTAAATATTTTAATTTGATTTTATTTTTAACACGAACACGTACTCAATGGAATATAGTCATATAAATACAGGTATGCTTCTTAAGAAATATACTTTATCGTGGAGCGCAGTAGTTCGTAAAGGTGCAGCCACTATAGCATAAGACGTGCACGCCGTATATTGGTTCAAATTGAGAAAAATAACTTTGAATCCTATGTCACTCAACTTATTACAGGATGACTTCTGGATTAAAATGATTAAATGCAGTCGAAAATAAACTGCTATTACCTGAAGTCGAACTCCCCAGCAGCCCTTAAGAGCCATTTCACAATTTTACGCTCTGCAAGTTTAGGTAAATTTGGTCGCATCGCGCGAGTCGTACGAGCCGCGCGATCTTTGTGCTAGCGTATAGTGTGACAACCAAAAGACCATCGTGATCATTTTCTGATGTATAATAAAAATTATAACTATGGTATAAAAGGTTTTTTACATAATTAATTTGTTAAAAATTTCAAGTATGTTATATAACAACAGTCAATAAATTTAAAATAAAATTAAAAAAATCAATTTTATGAAACAATTTTTTTTAAATTGATTTAGTTTTTTCAGTTTACGAATGAATCTAATATTTACGATATGAATAAAAAAGCATTTAATGACATCGACACCGACAAACATATTAATTAACAAATAACAAGACAAACAGATTGAAATGCCTATTTGTATTGATAGTGTGAGAAAAGAAAATTAAATTATACATTTGTTTACAGAAATTATCATTATATTATTTTACAGTCATTTTCGTAATATGTTTATTTTATTTATATTTTATTATGAAAGTATCAAATGCGTTTTATCCGCTATAACAACAGGCGCTTGGCGCGTGTGAGCGAAAGAGACGGCTGCGCAGAATTTGGCGTGGACCTTACCTCTAAGAGCGCTAGCGCTCGACTGATTTACCGGGCTTGATGCGTGGCAATATATACTATCTTTTTATTATTTAATATAAAATGTATTAAAAATAATTATTTTTTTTGTATTCCTTAATGATGTAAGTTTACTTTGATGAAGATAGTTCGTTAAAATTTCTTAGTTTTCTAAGAGAAATATCGCTTTTAAAATTGTACTTATTTGGAATATATTCGTAACTTTAAATTTTTTTTTATCGTTTAATAGAGATACAAATGGAATAAAAATCTATGATAGTGGACAACAAAATTATATTCCACATATTATGATATTTTTTTAAAATGGTTTCAACGTAGAGGTTATTGAAAAGTAGGACTTCAAAGTATATATTGCGACCGTTTACCCAGGGAGGAGGCTGATGAAAAGGTTAATAATTTTATACACATAATATAAATCAAAATTCTGATCTGACTATGGACTACAACAAAGGTTGCTCTATTATATTTCAAGAATATAAATTACATTATTGCATCCAACACTGAGATTAACGACGTCAAAATATTACAATTTCGCGGATTGTTACCGATTTTTGTGAAATGGCTCTTAAAGAAGGACAAGTACTTAATTGTTGCAAAGACACATGCCCATTTTTTCTTGTCTTGCATTAGGAGTCCCTTTTCAAGTATAGTTTGAGAGTTGAAACCTGTTAGCTTTAAGCTCATCGCTGGTAAAACATTTTTACAAATTCTGTGAATGAAATAATGATAAAGTGTACGGAATTCCTAATTTGACGTTTAAAATCAACTAATAACAGTGGATAAATGATAATAAATATAATAAAATATAAAGAACCATGAATTCGTTAAACCAGTAAACAGATTTTTCATCAAATATTAATCTTTTAACTAAACTTTAAAATATTGTTCGATTTATAAAAAAAATGTTTTTTTAAATCATATTTATTTGTAAGTTAACGTTAGCCGATTACCACAGAAAAGCGCATTTCGTTTGCCAATAAGTTAGGCATTAGCTACTACGTAAAGTATTGTAGAATGATTCCAAAGAACCTATTATGATACTAAACATGTCTTTAATGCATATTCAATGAAAAGAATAATATATAAAATTTTTGCATCTACGTTTCAAATGTTCCTGAAAATTTCGTTATAAACCAATTTATTGAATATAGACACAATATAATTAATGTTGTGAAAATAATATAATAGTGCGAATTTTTTTTAATGATAACTCCTCGTCTTGTTGCCTCCACTGGCGACAAGAGGGCTGGTGCATTTTTTGCCCATAGAATCAGCATAGCGATTTAACGGGGAAATGCAACCAGCATTCTTGGCACCATTCCACGCGGACATGATTTGTACCAAAACTATCTGTAAATATTTAGTTCTTTAAATTGTGAATTGTAAATATGTATAATGTTTAATAAACTAAGTTCATTTGGTTATAAAATATTAATTTTTATATTGTTTCTTCTAACCAGACAAATTTGTGTGGTATATTTAGCATAAACTGCTTACTAAAAACAATATGCAATAAAAAAAATTCAGACGTAATTTTATCCCTATCACCGACTTTTTTACATTACTTAAATTATATACCTAATAAAAAAAAAACCATTTGCCAGGAATTATAGAATTTGGCAATGGCAAGAAGCGATACTTTCTTCAAGGGAACACGTTTTATAGGCAGTGTGCTATACGCAAAGGTACAGCTTCAAGATGGAAGTGCACAATCCCAGGTTGCCAGGTTTACATACATTTAGATGAGAGACTCAACATTATACGTCCGCCAACACATGAACATTCTCATTTACCAGCAAAACTTAACAAGAATAGAGATGGCGTTATATATTAGAATTTAAATAAATTTATGTTTGATGATATTTCTTTTTTTTTTAATTCTTTTTATGTTCAAAGATTATGTAAGCTAGGCTTTTGTTGCTCATATTCCGATGCCGATCGACAGAGACAGAAAAAGTTATAAAAAAACAAAAATGAAATATATAAAAAAAAAACAAAGATATTAAATGGAATAAAAAATATGAGGTCGGTGTTACTAAATAGTTATTTCATATTTCCTGTCCAAACTGAATCATTTAGTGAAACTTAACAGTAACGAAATACGAGATGGTATTATTGATACCTATCCGTCCTTTTAGTCCAAACGAATTTGTCCTGAAAACCCGTCAGAATATATCATTATAGCCATAACAGTTTCATTCCGTTATGCTACTAAAATAAATTAATACATTCTCCTAATACAATTATTCTTTACAAATGTGAAAAAAAATTAATTTGTAACACTAATATAGAGTTGGCAAAAGGCAAGAAGCAATATTTTCTACATGGATATACTGTCTAAAAGCAAAGTTTTCTATGCCAAGGTACGGCGAGGCTGCTCAGTGTATTTAAAGTCACGATTTCACGAATACGACCTGAGTGCCAAGTGCGAGTTTTGTTTAATCCGTCTCTCAATAACGGGCGTAAACTTTAACTTCATTTTGTATGGGAAATTTGGGATTTCAACCTAGTCCTCGCGTTTACCGCTAGATGTCTCTGTATCGATTGTATCGTATACTATTCTTTATCGTCTAGGCTGCACTGTTTAAATTCCCATACAAAATAATTTTCACGTATAAACGCGTTTCTGTCATGTTTCTGTGAATAAAACTCGCACTAGGCACTCAGATCAAAATTAAACCCCTCACACGCAACACTTTATACCTAACGGCCCCACTTACTCATATGTCGGGATGATCCAGAAACACACGCAATATACAATCACAAATGCCACTTAGATGAGATTCTGTAAAACGTCCTCCATCCCACGAAGATTCACATCCACCACCAAAAATTCATAAAAGCCTCATGGTTTATATTAGAACTAGCTACCGGACTTCGTTCTGCCAATAAATAATAGTAAAAATTAAATTTGATAATGGATTTTTTTTTTTTTTTTTAGTATTAAAACATTCCATGGACCTTAAGGAACATACAAAAAAATTAATTAGCCGAATTGGTCGAGCCATTCTCAAGTTATGTGATTAGCAACGTTCATTTTTATTTAAATAGATTTATAGCACAGAATAGGTAATTTTATACGGTCACCAAACGTCCAAGCAATCATCTCAATGCCTTTTTAAAAGTTTATTCAAAATAAAAATTGATGACTAAACAAATCGATTATACCTATTGATTACTGTAATGCGAAGTAAATTCAAAAGTAAATAAAATTTAAATATTTTAAGGTTGCTATTTAAACTGAATATTTTTAAGAAGTATATATTAAAAAAAACGTAATATATTTTACGTCTGAATAACTTAAAGTAATTCTTGAAAAAAAAAATATTTAGTAGGTAAGATTAAGTTTTTCGAGATATACTTAAATTTTATAGTAAAAACAGTGAACCAGTCATTGAGTTCTATCCTTAGTACTGAGAATGGTTAAAACAGCGTTAACGTACTCACGCGATCATCTGTTATAATAATAATAATAATAATTGTTTATTTGCAAGAACATGGTGTTGAGGTTGTACAAGATTAACAGTAGTATTGTCCAAACATGTTCTACCTTACGGTGTGCAAATATTAAATATTAATGTGGTTGGATACAATATATTTAACATTAGTTGTTAGATTATTTATCATTGAATTATTCATACTATCAAATTAATTTTGTTTAATATAAGTAACGTAATGCTTGTGTTATAAGTAAAAGCTGATTTATATAAATACTTTTTTAAATAAATGTGTCTATAAGTAATACCTATATAAATAAGGCATACATAAATAAACGTACATAATATCATACCCAAACTCGAGGCGGGAATCACCCAGAGCAGAAAGTAGATTCACTGCACACTCGGACTCTCCCATCGGACTAGTCGATATAAAACAGTTAAGTAAGGAGTAAACTCTGTCACTGTAGTTTAACTGAATATAATATCAAAACCATAAATAAAATAACAAGAAAATTTTATAGTCTTACTAGCAGACCCCGCAAACGTTGTTTTGCCATATATGTTATAAGCTCCCTTAATCCCTCTCCCCCCATTATAATTTAGAGGTATGAAAAATAGATGTTGGCCGATTCCCAGATCTACCCGATATGCACACAAAATTTCATAAAAATCGGTCCAGCCGTTTCGGAAGAGTATGATAACTAACATTGTGACGCGAGAATTTTATATCTAAGATTTAAATTTTTCAAGATGACTTCCTCTTCCAATATGCCTTGAAAAAGGTAAGGCTTTTCAGCGATAAAGACGCATTTTTCCTCATGAAATTTTTTTCCTATGTAATATTTCTATTGTTGTACAATAAAATATTATTATTTTTATTACCAGGTCTAATAAAATTCATAAATGGCAGAAACCGATACTATCTGCAAGGACACACGTACTACAAGCAACGCGAAATACGCGGAGGTACAGTCTCAAGGTGGCTGTGCACTGGACAGGGTTGTTCAGTGTACATACATCTAGATGAAAAGCTGAATCTGCTTCGTCTACCCTCGAACGAACACATTCATCCGCGGCCAGTGATTAAAAAAAACGCCGATGGAATTTATAGTAGAATATTTGTAAAAAAAGTGAACTCTGTGTTTTATTCATAACTTGATTTAGGGAAGGATAAGCTTTTAATACGCTTGTATTTGTGTAAGTCCGTCGATTTGTGAAATATTGCGTATGTATTATAATGATATTGGTAACCAGAGGGAGCTACCGTATCCAAATATGTCTTTGTGGCCAACCTAATCTAATATTTATGTAAAATAATTATTATTTGCCTCTTGACTTGTACAGTATATACATATATACGGGTTTCAAGTGTATATATATATTTTATTTTATTTTTTTATAACTTACGTCTTTTGACTATTTTGGTTTATGGAACTGAAAGCTGACATCAAAATAAAATTGTGCTAGATATTTATTTGTTATCGATTTACGTCGTTTTTAAAAAGAATAAAAAAACCCTTTTAAACGAACAATTTCTTTCATTACAGTTCCAATAAACTAAGCAAACACGAAGTTTGGTTTCCTTTTCCTACTGTTGTACACATGTAAAATTATCTTAGATAATCGTTAAATTTTCTAATTTTCCCCGATTTTTTTAAAATTGTTTATTCTATAAGTTCTTTCAACAGACTATTACAAAACTAAAAAAAAATGGGTTAAAATCATTCAAGTTATTCTCAAATTAAGGCGTAATCAAGGGTAATAGATAAATTTATAGGCAAACGTCACGTCACGACGTTATCTTAAATAATACAATATACTAAGAAGTAAAGGGCATTTCTGAATCTCATCTTAAGTACTAAAATATTTAAAATCAAATATATTTTTTATAAAGTAATAACTTTTCATTCTCAGGAATAATAGAATTTGAAAATGGCAAAAAGCGTTACTATCTGCAAGGACATACATTCTACAAACAGCGTTTAATACGTCAAGGTACCACTAGTAGATGGTTGTGCACGATACGAGGCTGCCCCGTATATATACACTTAGATGCGAGTTTAAAATTGTTTCGTCCGCCATTCCAAGAACATTCTCATCCACCGGTGAATCTTTATAAAAAAAGCAATGGAACATACATTAGATTATAATAATATCAATATATTTTTATTTTTATTACAAATGCATTGTCGTTGACCACTATGTACAGGTAGGTGGTCACCTTAATGGAACTCAAAAGCCTGAACTTTGTCCAAAGTTATGAATCAAGTAAAAAAATAAAAAATATTATCCGACAATAGATGCCAATTGCATATTTAGCATATTTTATTTATCTATTTCTATAATAAAAGTATAATTAGGAATGTACCTAATACGCGGTACGGGTTGCGATAACGGATGCGGGCTCAATTCCTGCACATGGCCAATATTTGTATAAGCTTATACGGGTGTTAGTCGTGGACTCGTGGTCTAAGCGTTCATGCTTGTTTTTTTTTTTCGAACCTCCGACGAAGAATTCACACCCTACTTGGGGTCATTAAATCTGAGGCATTATTTAGTTAAAGCATTAAGTTTATAATAACACTAGTCATGGAAGGTAACAGATGCGTAAGACCTTGATAAATTGACAATTCACGAGAAATGCTATGAAAATGTTTAGACTTCTGTAAATATACATACTTCATATGACTTAGTTTATAAGAGTGTATTGTGATACCAAATATGCTACGTAGATGTGTAGTGTTGGTTTATTAGTTAATGAGCGAAGGTAACGAAGAATTGCGTATCCAATGAAGAATAAATTGTAGCAATTGTTTACATGAAATGAACAGCCAGCGGTTACGCTCGCGTAGAAATTGATAAAAACTTGTGAGGGGCCTAAGATCTCTTTAAACCGACTCTATTGAAAAATCCGGTCTTAGCGGGCGTCTATTAACTATAAACTACGTCTCTTTTTTATTTATAAACTAGCTGACCCGGCGAACTTCGTATCGCCTAACACAAACTTTATCGTATGGTATTAAAGTTCAAATTGACTTTTAAGTATTATCACAAATCTTTTGTATGGGAGTATAGAAAAGTGTTGTTTTTAGACTTTTTCAGGAAATTTAATTTTTTTTTTTAGAATTTTTCTCTCCGTAAGAACCATTCTCGTACTTCAAGGAATATTTTAAAAAAAGAATTAGCGAAATCGGTCCAACCGTTCTCGAGTTTTGCGCTTAGCAACACATTCAGCGACTCATTTTTATATTATAGACTAGCTGTACTAGGGCTACCAGATGGGTAGACTAAAATATCTGGGCAAATTTTCAAAAAGTCGGGATTTTGGGATTAGGGTCGGGACCAACGGGACAAATAAATATTAAGAAATATAAAAAATCACTTTTTATTATAAAAATTTAAATCACAAAAACAATAAACAAAAAAAAAAATAACATTTTTTGGCAGATTCTGAGATCATTAGTTATCACAATCACTTATTCTAATAAGTATTATAATTATTAGTAATTTGAACTCCTTTTTGATAAATTACTGCCACATGTACTTCGCATTACATTTATTATCGCGATAGTTTTAGATTTTTGTTTTGCTGTTGTTTGTCGGGACATTTAGTATTTTTTCGGGACTCTGGACATCATACGAAATGTCGGGATAATCCCGACGAATCCCGATCATCTGGCAACCCTAAGCTGTACCCTGCGCGCGTTGCTACGCTTTTTTTTTGGTCGTAAAAAACTCAGAAACCTTTTTGGGCTCATGCACAACACTTTGCTGAACATCATGACATCAAATGCATAGTTTACGATTCTGTAAAGGATATATGTACACACAAACATTTATTTGACACACTTAACTAGCCCGTTGGCGCAGTTTGTAGTGACCCTGCCTTCTGCTCCGAGGGTTGTGGGTTCGATTCCCACCCCGAGTCTGGGTGTAATATAAATATTTATTTATATATTTATATATGTATTATTTATAAGTATGTTTATCGAAAAAAAAATGTAGCTATATACCAGTCGGCTGTTACCTCAAGCATTAAGTTCCTTACCTTAGGAACAGACGACCTTGCGTGTATTGTGTAGATAAAAAAAAACCATATTGAAATAGTTGTAAAATGTTGGAATAATTTTTAATGTGTTATTGTTATAGTAGTTATTAATATTGTCAATATTATTAAGTAAGTATTCTGCTAGTTTTAGTTCATAATACTGAACATTTATTTGTCAACTAAATGCGACAAAAAAGTTAGAGACGTACTGAGTTTTGGAATAATAAGTATCCAGTGTAAGCTTAGTGTGAACTCAAGTCATGACAAATTTCATTTTAATTCATTTAGTAGTTTGGCCTGATGAGTAGCTAACATACAAACAAGCAAAAATAAAAAGTTGCATTTTTGGCTTAAATGTCGTACATCTAGAGTCCTCCAAGAAATTGCATAATTGTCATACAAAATTACAAGTAATTGTTGTATAGAATTATGTATCTGTTATAATTTGTTATAAGTATAAATTATATTGGAATAACTTAAAAATAAATTACGTTGTGTCAAGAATTCCTAAATTTTATTCCAATATAACCTATCCATATTCAAAACAAAATCAATAAAATTATTTTGAAAATTGATTTTGAAGTAATATTTTGTTTGGGCAGAGACAAGTTATTCTTGTCTCACATAAAGAATGTTTCTGAAACTTTCGAAACTTTAAGGAAAAAATAATACTTAAAAAATAAGTATAAATTACTCTTTATTTATTAGTATACAACAGAATTATCAAAACACATATTTTCAATTGAAGTTACCAATGCCAATGGTACTGTCTGTTCTCCCTCCATCATTCTCCCAAAAATTAAGACGATAAGTGTTGTTTATAATCTGTGGCTTTGTCTAATTACTTTATCTATACACTTTGTCATATCATAAAAAATATTAAAAGTGAGATATAAACAATACAATACAATACAAATATACTTCATTGTACAACCAAAAACAATACAAGTAACATAAAAGAAAAAGAAACAAGCGAGAAATAATAATAATAACAAAAAAAAGGAATGTACAAAAGGCGGTCTTATCGCTAAAGAGCGATCTCTTCCAGACAACCTTTAGAAAAAGGACATGAATAAGAATAAAGCGGCATAGAGGTGTACTTTAAAATAATATATATAAACACATATAATTATATAACTATACATACACTTAAATAGATATAATTACAATAGAGATCTCATTGGTTTTATTGAATTTCAGTGAACATTTTTATGACGGCCCGCGGCAAGGAGAGACTGATATATCATGATTTTACGTATTATAAGCAAAGCAGGACAAGAAACGGTTTTAGATGGGGATGTACCAAAAACAGATGGCACAAATGCAAAGCTTATTTACATTTAGCGGATGATCTTACTATCGTAAGGAGTAATATGGAACACACACATCCAGCCTTCGTCATAACACCAAGGAAAGCGGAATAAAAGCAATGATGAAAATCTTAAGTTAAAATTGACCTTTTAATACTTTCAAGCGCGTTGGATAAAATTGATTATTGTTTTATTTTTTTATTACTACGTGAAAATACGATTTATTTTTTATTGTTTTAACTGCGTTTTTACAAATGGTTGGTCGTTGGTTACAAATGGTCGTTGTTGTATTGATATATTTTTTTTGTTGATTTTTTTACTGTGATGAAGAAACCAAGATACTTCATTTATTTATGATTATGATTTATGATTATTATTTTTTAGCATATTATTAATGTTATTCACCTACAGTAGTTCGACTTGAATTTTTAATTGCACTGTAGGTTCTGGGCCTAAGAAATTGCAGATTGCGTTTTTTTTTTATTTTTGTAACACAATCGCGCTTCTAAAATAAGATGTCTTACATTTAGATATTTCTAACTACGTAGAGCTTTACTAGATGTTAAAATACGACTGTATTTACATAAAAGTAATGAGAGAAAAATAATAAATCTCATATTAAGGCGATGTAAATATTATTTTTGATTAGGTTGTGTTGTATAAATAGGTCGGGAAAAAGTTTTTTCGTATTTTTGTGTAAAAATTTGCAATAAAATCTTTTTGGTTGTATGTTTGTAACTAACTGGTTTTGATAACATAAAAAGGTGACATTTTAAAAATGAAATTATAAATTAAAAATGGCTTCCCGCCACCTTTATTTGTTTTTCTGTCCGCGGGTGAACTAAACCAAGAAATTCGGTAAATTTTATAGTTATACTTTAAAAAAGAAAAATGCGACTTATCATTCGTTATCATTACTTCAGCCTAATACAGTCCACTGCTGGACATAGGACTCCACAAATTCGCGCCAAAAATGGCGTGAACTCATGTGTGCTGCTCATAGTCACCACGTTGGGCAGGCGGGTTGGTGACAGCAGGGCTGACTTTGTCGCACCGAAGACGCTCCTGCCCGTCTTCGGCCTGTGTATTTCAAATCCAGCAGTTAGATAGTTATCCCGCCATCAGTCGGCTTTTTAATTTCCAGGGTGTATACACGCTACATATAGCAAAATAACATTTTTAAAAAAATTTCTGCCTGTCTGTCTGTTTGTTCTGGCTAATCTCTGAAACGGATGGATCGATTTTGACGGGACTTTCACTGGCAGATAGCTGATGTAGTAAGGAGTAACTTAGGCTACTTTTATTTTAGAAATTTATTTATTTTATAACTGCGAACTGAACAATACATTTTTTGTTAAATTCCACGCGGTCGAAGTTGCGGGCAAACCTAGTTTCTATGTAAAATACGAACAAACTTTTTCCTCGACGTAATATATAATAAATATTGTGTATGTATCAAAGTTTTTTTTTAATAACTATTAGGGTAAAATTTCTCTAGTCAATATCTAGTCAAAGGCTGTTTATTTCAAGAATATTACTTTTTTATTTCAAGAAATGTAATGTGTAGTTTCTGTTCCCTTATAGGTTACCAAGAATAAACAAAAGCATTCGATTTTTGTGATATGTTTTGTAGTCATTACAAATATTCTATAATTTGTGATCTATTATGTGATATTTTTTCTTTATTTTTAATGTTTTAAACATAGATATTATTTAGTATTTGTTGTTTTATTACTATTTTAATTGTTTGGACTTTGTTTAAATAAATTTTATCTTGTTATCTACATGCAAATCAATTTATACCAAAATGCTACAGTTTATCGAATACTTGGTATAACTACAGCTTATCTAATACTTGTATCGAAATTAAATTGGTTTTAACAAATTTTGCCTGGGCAAACAGCATACCATCATCATACTCACTGGTATTTCAACATTTAGATATTCATTGTAGTTCACTTAATGAATTTAGACCCATTACCATGATGACTGATGACTGATCTATTATACTATTCACTAAAATAAATAATATAACAAAATTATTGTAATATTTTGTCATAATAGTTTAGAATTATTGCGTGATTGAGTTTTGATTTGACTCAGTCTGTAACGTGCCACTGCTAGGCATTGGCTTCTTACTCCATGTAGATGAAGGATCGGAGCTTGATCGCTATAAGGTAATGATAACCTTGCGTGCAATATACAATAGTCAAATAAACTACTTTTCGTTACGTTTTAGCCTTTAAATTATCAAGTAATAATTTTATGTACTCCGTTTTAGCAAATTACATAACACTCTCAAGGGGGACTAGGCTACTGTTGTATGAAGGCTACACGTACAATAGAAGTGGAAAGGTGAGGGATGGTGGGTCCAGATACACATGCTCGTGTGCTTTGAGGAAGATGTGTAAATCTTATCTACATGTCAGCAAAGATAACGTCATTATCTACGCCTTCAATGAGCACAATCACGAACGGCCAAAGTACGTTAAAACGAAGTCGGGGTACTATGCAAAAATTTAATTTCTCTTTTTAAAATATATTTTTGAAATTACAAATCACAAGACTTGCTTTGTTACTTGTATTTCTTATAATATATCTATATATCTTTTTCTTCTTTTCATTTTATATTAGAAATAAATTGTATTTAATTTGTAGTATGTTGAATTTTCTTATCGTCTATTATACTAAACCGAGTCGATAGTATTTTTCAGATTCTAAAATTTATTGTTAGAAAGTTACGACTCCTGTGGTAGCTACCTGCCACTTTAAGGTAAAAGCAATGGAAAATGGGTTGTCTGGAAGAAATGGCTGATTAACCATAAGTCCGCCTATTGTACTTCACTGTCTGTAACAATATTTATGCATTGTTTGTAATGTATTTGTGGTGTACAATAAAGTATAAAATAAATAAATATATAAAAGCTAAAGTTGGTCCCTAAAGAAGGAACGTATTTTAAAGTATCATTTTAGCGTGAATATCAAACACGTTATTTAGACGTTGTTATTACTTATTATCAGTGTAATCATAGATCAAGTAAAAAAAGGTAGATAACGCACCTAGAACAGAAAACTGAAGCCACTTTTTTAAAGATGTGTGAGTGAGTGAAGTGTTGACACCTTTTAAAGAAAGTCCCTAAAATTTTTATTAAACAATTAATTTAATATAGGTAAAATGGGTATGTGAAAATAAAAACCTGTTTATAGTTTTAAATAAATTTACTAAAAATAAAACAAAAAATCGGTAGAATAATAAAAAAATATATTCGTAAGATAATCGTATGAATGGACACTTCCTATCCCCTCTGTTTATCTCTTTTCAGTTTGCAGTCGGTTTTTTTAACTATTTTTCTTAAACCTAGAATCCTTTATGTTGTATAAGTTTTTTAAATTTTTGTCGCTTAGAACTCAGAGTCATCGTCATTGTTTGCATTTTACTAATATGATGTAGTCTTATGTTCAAATATTTTTCAATCACTAATCGTATTAAATTGACTTTATGCGCATGGCCAGCATAATCGTGGTCATTTTCTCAGTCTTACAGCCGCTACCCATTCACCTCTTATTAAAATATTCGTTGGAAACCTAAAACCATGAAATTTGATAGTAAAATATACCTAGTTTACTCAAAAATTGTAAAAAGTTAAAACATAAAACAAACGGGTTAATAATTCATAAATATATTTTGTTTTTTTTTTTTTTTTTTTCAATTTATGTAACATAAAATAACACGAGAAAAAAAAACAATAACTGTGTCTACTTTTTACTTAATTATTTTTCTGATTGCGTACAATTTACTTATCCACATTTTGGGGTATTGAAAAAAAGAACTACTGGCAACACTCCCGTGGTACGTCATTTCGTGACATTGAAATTATAAGTTCCGAATAACCTCAATATTATTTTGGAATAACAATAAATTTAAAGTTTTATATGTACTTACGTGTGAAACGATATTCCTTCAGATTTTTTGTTTACTTTGGTATTGTTTTTGCACCATTTAATCACACAAGACGGCATTTTATAAGCAAAGTTACTGTATGAAGCCTCGTGACATACTAACGAAAATGAGCGTAGTTTGATGCATATGTGTGCGTGAGCGTGTGTATTTACTTGAAGGAGCCGAGTTTTGTGGCTTCACTAACAACAAAGGCCGCGCATTATCTACTTTTTTTTACTATATCTATGAGTGTAATATGATATTTTCACAAATATAATCGTTTATCCGAGTACCGAGAGTTCATTTCTTCCGGCTTATTTTCTTTCGGCCCACACTAGAGACATTACTCTATCATATTTATTGTAATATTTAAAAAGTAACTTACTATTTTGACCAAGTTAAGGTTGCTTATAACACTGGGTACATTACCTAAGTGTGTAATGTATCTTACGTTAAGATATAAATTTTTTATTTTATTGCTTTATATTTTACTAACTTTTTTTGACGTGGGGAAAATCCATCATGGATACACGCTACAGCGCGGGGGCGCCAGAGGGTTATATCAGACTCCTACTGACTAAAAATTTTTCCTGGCCCCGGCACAATGGTGGGGTGGCCTCGCTCACAACAAGGCAACCCCTCAGACGTGTGGGGCCCTGTCGTCCGGCCAGCCGAAGTATATTTTACTAACCTACCTTAACTTAACTTTCTTTTTTTTTCTTATATTATTTTTGACTTTGTTATGCCGTAATAAATGTTTTCATTTCAATTATTGAAATAATCTGGTCTTCATTTTCTTTATCCATATTCATTTTATGAGAAGCGTTTATATTTTTCTTTTATGTTACTAATATCAATGACAATTTTGGATTTTGTTTCTAGCAACCTATATAACACTTACAAGAGGGACAAAACTGCTCCTATATAGAGGATACAGTTATAATAAAAGCGGGAAAATAAGAGACGGTGGTTCTAGGTATAGCTGCTCTGGCTCTAGAAGAAAGTTATGCGAGTCTTACTTACATGTGAGCAAAGATGACGTCATTATTCAGGCCATGCATCAACACAATCACGCACAGCCGAAGTTTGTGAGAACGAAATGTGGATACTATATGAAGATTTAGTTTATAAATGAAATAAAATTATATGCTAAATTATGAGGCTGATTGTTTTTACTCTCGATAGTATTTGTACATATTTCAGAAAATGGTTGGTTCGTTATGCTATTTACTCCAATGCATATATTAAGTTATTTTCAATGTTTCATCAAAATAATTATCAAGATCAGCACTAAGGTATTTCATCCCCATATAAATTTACAAGTAGTTGGAAGAATCGTGTTTATTATTGAAATATATTTCAGTAAGTAAGACCTAGCATTTGGGAATTTCAACCTGATATGAATATAAAAAAAAAGCTTAGAAGAATCATGCTTGACAAAGTATTTCAGTTACTTTGTCTCATTATTATAAAATTGGAATTGGCATAAACGTTGTCTTATAATTTGTTCATCAGTCATTAACTCCATTACAGACAAATCGACTTTTATACAATAATACAATTTACATTCAACACTATTTGTTTTAGTAAATTACATCGCACCATCAAAAATTCATTTTTGCGAAGAATACACTTACTTCAGAAGTGATTCGGTAAACCACGGGGATTGGAGATTTTGGAGGTACAGCTGTTCATGTTACGATACGAAGAACTGTGAAGCTCACGTTTATATTTACAAGGACGACGTTATCATTGCTGACACGCAACACAATCATCTACCTCTAGAGTATATTAAAACTAAAAAAGGTCTTTTCTTACAAGTTTAAATTTTGTCACAAATATTACTGAATTTTCGATTTATTTTCATACTTTTTACATTTGAACATATATTTTGGTATTTAGTTATTTGTATTATAAATGATCACAAGAATGAGAAATATTTACCAAAGAATTAGAGTTGGTTTTGATTTTGTTTATTGTTTACTTTATTAAATTTTGAACTAGGTCTATTAAGACAAGTGTTGATTAAAAGACTCATCCGTTTATTTTATGTCGTTTTGTACGTTTTTTGATTTGTTTCTGATTAAATTTGAGGTTAAAAGTCTATGTATTATTGATATATCACAATCCTACGTATTACCAATCGGCACTATTTTATATTCTGGGTTTTTCCTATACTTGTTAAGATATAGATATGCTTGTGATAGCTGTTATGGAAATGGTAGTATAACAGGTATAACCAAGCATCACATTTCAGAAGTTGCAAGATTCATTCAACTGGCCTCGGGGAGCAAGTTGTTGCTATACAAGAAATACACATTCTCCAGAAGTGGAAAGGTTCGGGGTGGAGGTTCTAGGTTCACATGCTCGAGTTCCTTCAGCAAGAATTGCAAGGCTCATATCCACGTAAGCAAGGATAACATAATACTTCTTGCATCAGCCGAACACACCCATGAACCCCTCAAATATATGGAAACTGAGGAAGGTTACGTGCGCATCGATTCAAGATACCCATATCATTATGATGTAAAACACGAAACTTTTGATTGAATTTGGTAATTTAAAAAGTATAATCTAAGATACGACCTAGACATGACCTTCACCCATCTGCTTAATGGATAAAAATTATTTTATCTCTACTTTAATACGTTAAAGATAAATCGCGAAAAGTTTGGCTGGAAAATTCCTGGCCAGGCTATATTATATTTGGCAAACGCTTTTATACCAGATTTAACACGCAACCCTATGTCATCGTTAGTCGCAACGAAAAAGCTCATTTTGATGTAAGATTTATTTATAAAACATGTGGTTGAAAGTAACTGAAACAATATATACCTGTTTATACCTGCCAACATTGTAGTTATTCCAGGAAAATAAGAGACAACCCAACGTTAGCATTTTATACAAGCATCATACTGTAACAGCTTAAATTATTCATTTAAAATATTTTTTAAACACATTTAAAATAGTAGCCTGGCCAGGAATTTTCAATCAATCCTTTCGCGATTTTTTTTTTAATGTACTAAAATAATTTTCATCCAATATGCAGATGGGTTAAGTTCGTCTCTAGTTCAGATCTCCTACTAGTAGTTAATCTTGCCGCTTCTTAAACTTATATGTATGGTAGATACTAGAGATTAAGATTACGTCTTGTGTAGAAGTATTTTCTCTCTGAAAAAAATTATACTTTAGAAGTTAAGTTAAATCTTAATTACACATAGGTTTAACTGACTTCTTAGTAATGTCAAGTAAGCTTTGTTACGTAACAACATTTTACATTTTAATTTTACCATGTCTTGATCTATTGTCTGCGTTTATCTTTTTTCAAAAACATGTTAGGAAATGATGAGTCGGCGGGTAATTAAAAATTTGACATTTAAAAATAATTTTTTGATCGAAGATTTATAAATTTAAGGGTCATAAACCTGATGGGATATGATTTTCATTTTATCGATTTTATGAGTAGATCTTACGATCTTATACAAATGTTTTAATTGGTGACTTTTAACTTTGATTTTAAATTAACGTGGTTATTTTTATTACTAAAATTACTTAGTGTAATATTTAGCCTACAGTTGGTCATTTGTAACTAAAATTTGCCGTCACTATTTTTCCATTACGTCGCATCGTAGTAAGGCTTTAAGCTACAGCATAAAATGTTACATAAAATGTAATAGATTTTCGTCGATTTATAGAATTAATAATAATAATCGTTTATTCAGAATTATATGCTTATATGTAATAAAGTTAATTTTTTATCAAAAATATTAGTGCAGTAATGCTAGATGTTCCGTCATCGTACACTTTTCATAATTTTACCGTTGTAATCGATGTTCTGCGTAAGTAGATTTATGCAGCAACAAAACGCAGCCTTGAAAAGCTGTTATGCGCTCACTGCCCGCGAGTTGAGATTTTTGACAAAACTTGAGGGTAGAAGCAACTAGGTGTGGCACACATGATCGCGCTGCGAACGCACGTCGTCTAAATCGGAACTCGACCGCCACGCGAACTTCTATGCGCATGTGTTATCGTGAAACTCTAATCGTAAAGAAATAAACTCTTAGCAATTGCTCTAAGACTTTGAAGTGATGTGCAGAATCCAACCAGATGGTGTGCCCTAACGATAGTGGAAGTCATCATCGATTCTCTAAGGTACGTGGGTGCATTGTATTTTGTTGCTGCGTGCCTATTAACGTTCTGAACATCGATTACATCGGCAGATTATTCCTGGTCTGACCAAAGTGTAGTAAGAAGCCACCTATCGATTTTCTTTGTGGAGGTGCGTTTGCTACACTAGATGTGTGTACTTTTGGAGCAATCATAAATAGTAGTGAGCTTACTAGGCGTGGAAAACTAAATCTTGTTTTCTATACATTAAACAAATATTAGTTCTTTTATGAGTTATAATTTTTTAACGACTTCAAAAATGGATGGGGTTTTCAATTTGATTGTATTTTTTTATGTATGGCATCACATAATTACTGGGGTACTGATTTTGATAATTCTTTGTTTAATCGAAAGCTGGTGCTTGTCATGTTGTCCCATTTAAATTTGATCGTATTTAATTGACCATTTCGTCTACCTTTGTTCTAATTCTTGTCAATGCAATTGAAGTCGGTTTTTTTTCATTTGCGAGCAAATACAATTATTATTACTATAGAAAAGTCAAAGTTTAAATGCCTGAAGTACCTGCACAAAATTCCTTTATACAGACCTAATAAATCGATTTTTTTTAATATTTAATTTAATATATTTGTTCATAGTTTACACGGATGTCTATTCGTACCTACAATACAAAAATAGTATAATTTTTTATCTATTTAGATTGTAAAGATTATTAGAAGGTGGATAATAATTAAAAGATAAGAAGATAAATTTATAGGTATAGGCCCTATTTCACCAGTTGCTGACAAAGCTATCTGACGTGTAGCCGGTATCCAATAGATAACGGATTAGTGATGTATTTATCTTTTCCATAACCAAAGTCCGCTTTATCCGTCAGATATATCCGTTTTGTTGAGGAGAACAGGTTCTAAGTGCCTGTTTTAACTCCTGTCGATAAAGCCTATCAGAAACGTATGTTCGTGATATCAGTAACCAGTGAAATAGGCGTCTAGAGTAGTTAATAGAAAAAGTGTGTGTATGCAATTATCACACTTCAGAAGTAAAACTTCTGAAAAGTCGTAGGATCGCGTCGTAGGGCATCATTAAGACATTTTGCTTCAAAAATAAATCATGCAACTTAGCACGTATGACAAATAGATAAGTATCTATATATCATCTAGATGTCTATGTTTGTCACTAAAAACATAAATTATATGGTTTGTCAATCACTCGATTAGTTTTAGTTACATACTGTGTCACTGTTTTAAAAGTAAATAAAGATTATTATTCCGTAAATTCATTTATTTTTTATACCAAGAGCTTAATCGAGTTGCGCCGATATTGAACCGCCTTTACGTGTTCCATTGCTGGGTCAGTGGGATGAGTGAGTGGTCTGTTTTAATACATACGATTCATTTAAACGACAGATTTTAATAAACGCTAAACTAGTTTTATTACAAGGTAAAAATGACAAGAATTATTATTTCAAGTCTTGATTTTGTCTCCTCTCCCCCGGAGCTCTGGCTACCTTAGTCATCACAGGAATACAACACTTCGTCAGAGCAGTGCTGTTTAGCTATATCCTTCTGTAAGGTTAAGGTACTTCCCCAGACTTCCTGCACTAGATTATAAGCAGGATATATCCTTCACTATGTATGTTCTTTGTATGTTTTCAGGTAAAATCTTAACATAGCTTACTGATTCAACAATTTATTTTCTTAACAGTCACACTTACAGCATAAATCACAGTTCTCCTAATGGATGGTGGGATATGGTACGCTTGTCGTAACTATATTTCAAAGAAGTGCAGCCCATTTATCCGAACTTTGAAGAACAATGTTATTTGAAATTCCAACACTGTCCATGATCACGAACCTCCAGGCTACGTGGTCACTAAAGATGGATATTTTTCAACACTTAGCAATTCCAAAGCAAGTATCATTTTGATTCACCAAAGTGTCCTAATGACGCTTAAGATTAAAAAATGTTGTTAATATAACTTTTATAAATATTTGCTTTTTTTATTGTTGTAAGACGATCGGATTTTGTTTAAAAAGTTAAGCATAAAAAATTACCTTACGAAGTCTTCTTTGTTGGGCCATTTTGGTATTTTTTTTTGAAATAATAAAATTTTTGTGTCTTGGTTCTGTTATCAGGAAAGTTTCTCAACAGTATACACGAAATAATAAAGTAAATACGAGTAGTAAGTTCATTCGATAACCATCGTAGTGTATGCCTCTTCGTAGAGCCATGCTTCGGTACATATAATTATGTTATTTTTAATTTTATCATCTTTTGTTAATTATAACATATTATAATAGTAGCTAAGTTTATTTTATGACTGTTATTATATAATATATAGGTACTATTGTTATTCGAAAAAAAAAAATTTGTTTAATTCATAGGTTGTGTTAAAAATTCAACTACGAAGTTTCCTGTATATATTGTACGCAGTAACATGAATTTCTTTAAACGGGTAAATGTTTTATTAATCATTAAATAAAAATTACAAATTTAATACGAATCAATTTTATTTAAAATGACATTAATAGAAGCCCCATCTACGCCTGCGAGGAGTCTCTTCTAACGGTTGAAGCTAGCTAATCTTTCGCCAACTCAGTCGCCGATCGGAGCTAGCGGATGATGCCCATGTCGTTAAGGTAAGTCCAGCTATTTTTGATTTATCAAAGTATAAGCACGCCTGCGAGACGTATGTTCAGGCTTTGTGTAACTTTTAACTAGGTTTGTGTGATTTTACTTTTGTTTGTTTTCGTATATTTCATGTCTATTTTCGGCGTTGTTTCAGGTACAAATATGTCTTGTTATAATAGATTAGACGAAGAAGATATTTTAGCAATATTAAACGAGGAAGATAATCCTTCTTTGGAAGATTCAGATTCCGAAGTTGAGGATGACCAGTTTATCGATGACGTTCAAAGCGAAGATGAAAATAGTTATGTAACTGAATACGTTTCGTCGTTAGAAGGATCTGATCCCTCCGAGGAAACCAACCTAGCCCTTGTTGCAGAAGCTGATCCATTATCTGAAGCTGACCGTGTTTCACCAACTGCCAACTCGGGGCGACTTTATCGTATTCGTGGTAATACTCTTCGAGGTAAGAATGGACACATTTGGTCAACTGTTAAAGCTCAAACATTTCACAGTACTCCAGCTATGAACATAGTCCGTACCTCTGGAGGTCCAGCTCGCATGTGCAAAAATGTTTTTGATCCTGTGCAAATTTTTAATTTATTCATAACCGATGAAATTTTATCTAAAATTGTCAATTGGACTAATGTTGAAATGGTGTCTAAACGCCAAAAGGTAGGAAAAATTACAGCGACTCATAGAGACGTCACTGTTTTAGAAATTCGTGCATTTATTGGATTATTGACTTTGACTGCAGTTATGAAGCATAATCATCTTTCAACCGATGAACTATTTGATCCTACTTTTTCTAGTACACGATACATATCAGTCATGAGCAAAGAAAGATTTAAGTTCATAGTCAGATGCCTTAGGATGGATGATAAGACTTTGAGATCAACTCTTCGACCAAATGATGCCTTTGTACCAGCTAGAAATGTTTGGGAACTGTTTATAAAACAATGTCAAATCAATTATATTCCTGGCTCTGAGGTGACAATTGATGAACAGTTGCTCGGTTTTAGAGGTAGATGTCCATTTCGGATTTACATACCAAACAAGCCCGATAAATACGGTATCAAGTTTCTTATGATGTGTGATGCAACTTCTAAATACATGATCGACGCTGATCCATATATAGGCAGGAGTACAAATACTGGCGGGGTACCGCTTGGTGAATTTTATATAAAGAAATTGTCACAGACTATTCATGGATCAAACAGAAACATAACCTGTGACAGTTGGTTTACATCCATACCACTAGCCAAAAGTTTACTTCAGCAGCCTTATAATTTAACTCTAGTTGGCAGTATACGATCAAATAAACGGGAGATCCCTGAACAATTGATGAACTCGAGATCACGTCCCGTTGGCAGCTCTATGTTTTGTTTTGATGGCCCCCTGACACTTGTATCATATAAACCAAAACGTACCAAGATGGTGTATCTCTTATCCTCTTGCGATAGAAATGCAGTAATAAATGATCCCAGTGGTAAACCTGACATGTTTTTATTTTACAATCAAACGAAAGGTGGAGTAGACTCATTTGGTCAAATGTGTTCCTCAATGTCTTGCAGCCGCAAGACTAATAGATGGCCAATGGCTGTATTTTATGGTATCCTTAACATGGCTTTTGTTAATTCTGCTATAATATATAGCCACAACATGATAAAAAATAATAAAAAACCATTGAACAGAAGAAAATTCATGAAGCAATTCAGCACAGATTTGATCACGCCTTGGATGGAAAAGAGACTTGAAGCTCCGACATTGAAAAAATCTTTACGAGGAAATATAAGCCAAATTCTCGTAAACCCTACCGATCTAGATAATGGAAATCGAGAAGAAGAACTCGAGCCAAAAAAACGTAAATGCTGCGCCTTTTGCTCCTATAAAAAAAGGAGGATGACAAAATCAGTGTGTTATAAATGTAAAAAATCTGTGTGTGGCGAGCACAAAGTTGATATGTGTGTAGACTGCTCTTAAAGTTTAGCGAGTCTTTTAAAGTCTAATTAGTTTTATGTTAGCTCTAAGAATATATAAATAACGTTAAAAAAAGATTTTCTAAAAAAAACATGTAAACTTTTTTTTGCTCCAATTTATGCATTTTGTATTTTCGTTGTAATAAATAACTTTGATTATAACTATAATTCATAACATTGTTGTTTTATTTTTAGTTTATATTCCAAATTTAAATATCTGCTAAATAATATTTCTAAAATAGGGCTATTATTGCATACTGATTGAAATTTATATGTGTACGCCTCTGAGATGTGTGTTTAGGCTTTGTGTATCTCTAGAATAGGTTAGGCTTCTAAGGTTAAAACGAAAAGCAAAATAGTGCCGTCATCGCATGAATATTGTTTTACCGACATGCGACAACGGTTGCTGTTTAGTTGTTGTCAAAACGTAAATTCTAAAAAGAAAATACCCGGAACCCTAGCTCGTAGTCTAAACCAAAATCATTGCGAGGTCTAAAAAATAATTTTCTACTTTCGACTTGAAATTTCGGTTCAGGTTTTAGCTAAAATAACTGGTTAGACACTACTTATTTTTGATCCTTGTCTGTAGACATAGTCTGGCCATAAATACTGTTACAATTAAAAATAAACAAAATATTACATTTGAATTTGGAATCTGTCATTTTTATATGATTGTTTATTGTGGAATGGAGTGTGGTGATAAAGAGAACCGAATCGCTGTGATTGCATTAAACAAAGTAGGTTTGGAGCCTAATACAAATTTTAAAACTCTCCGTTGCTTGGTATCTATCAGTCAAATGTTTATGTACCGGGCTATCGATAGGTACAACGAAACCTCCTCTGTTTGTGACAGAAAAAGACGTAGCCGTCCGGTTAGTCTTCGTACGAAAAAGGTAAAACAGTAAGAGAAAGAATTTGAAGGAATCCTGTCTGAAAGTAAATGATTTTATCTCGGGAAATCAAGATATCACCTAGAACCATGTCGCATATTTTCAAAGATGACGTAGGACTTGCAGCCTATAAGAGACGCAATGGTCATTTCTTAAATGATAAATTAAAAAGAATACGGTGGTAAAATCGAAACAACTGCTTAAAGCGGTACGCAAAGGGAGGTCACAGAAATAAAATGTTTACGGATGAGACCATTTTTACAATTGAGCAATATTTTGAATGTTTCCCAATTAGTCAACAGAGTACAACGTGGGTATTATCCAACTTCAGGGATGGTTTTGGTGGAGTGTTAGCTATGAAGGAGTAACTGAGCCTATGTTTATGAAAAAACATCGGCACGACTGTATTGCAGACAATGGAGACCACTTCGAATAAGCTTTATATATATTTTAATGGTTTTTTATTAATGTATTAAACTAACACACTGTAATATTAATAAATTTTACGTGCAATAGAAGAAATGTAATTTTCCTTGTAACAATATTTAGGGCATGACTACATAGTCTACATAAATATGTATAATACAATCGTTTTATTTGTTTCTTATTGGCCATATAATAGAAAGTTTTTTTTTAATTTTTAAGTTTTGTTTTGTTATACCTATTTGCAGGTCAAATCGTAACAACAGTCAACGGTTCTAGATTCTATCTTCTAGACGGTTACACTTATAGCAAGAATCAGCTGTTTCCTGATGGAGGGATACGGTACGCGTGTCGTAATCGTCATTCGAAAAAGTGCAGCGCTTTTATACGGACTTCGAAAAGCAACGTTATTTTAAGATCAAACACGGTCCACACTCACGAGCCTCCAGGTTACGCGTTCACTAAAGATGGATATTTTGTAAAAACTTAGCGATTACAAAGCAATTATCATTTTGATTTGCCAGTGTCCAAAAAAATCGCACCTTTAAAAATATCTTTAGTGTAGTTTTCTTAAACTTTTCTTTTTGTTTTCCTAAGGGGATCGATTTTTATTTTAAAAGCTAACCATATAAAACCTTTCAGTATATCACCTTTCGGTCTATTATTTGCTATGCCATTTTGGTATATATAAATTAAATATACCTCTATATCGATATATACAAACTACATTTTGTAACACGGGGGATAAATTTATTCCCCTAAGCTGAAAAGTGATTTTGTAATCGTTAAATAAAATTATTACAAACCTATGAATTAATTTTATTTAGAATTACATTAATCAACTCTCCTTATTCGTTTCCAATGTTATTGTTTTTTTTTGTAAGAAACTTTTTAGAACTTGGAAATTCTAGTTTCTTGGCATTAAAATGTAAACCAAAATAGCGCCATCATTGCACTAATATTATTTTATGTCATCTATTACCGATATGCGACAGTGTTTGCTGTCTGCTTGCTAGTTGTCAAATCGCTAACATTAAAAAAAAATACCCAGGTCCTTATTATGATTAGCTACAAATAACTGCTTCGGTTCGACACTAATTATTTCTGTTGCTCATCTATTGCAATTAATGTTCACGTTATATATGATTATAATAGTTAATTTAATTTTTAATATATTTATATATTTGCAGGTCAAATCGTAAAAACAATCACCGGTTCTAGACTCTATCTGCTAGACGGATACACTTATAGCAAGAATCATGTACATTCTGATGGAGGGATACGGTACGCGTGTCGTAACCGCCTTTCGAGAAAGTGCACCGCTTTTATTCGGACTTCGAAAAACAACGTTATTTTAAGATCTAACACGGTCCATAATCACGATCCTCCAGGTTACACGTTTACCAAAGACGGATATTTTGTTAAGACTTAGCGAATATAAAACAATTACAAGTTTATCTAACCATAGTGTCCTAGCAAAGACCATATCTTAAATCTAAATAATGTAATAAAAGGGGTCTGATACAAATAATAATTATTAAAACTTACAATTAGTTTTTTTTTTTTTTTTTTGTTTAAACAAGAAAGCATAATGATTCTATCTCTTCTTGTTTTTGAAGCTAGTTTGGTACTTTATAATGATTTTTTTTCTTCGAGGTTTTTTTTGTGTTAGGTTTGAATAATTATCATGGGGTATAACCCCATATTATGATGCGATTTAAGTAAGATTAATAGGTATTCGGTGGCCAAAGCTCCTAAAGAGAGTCGGGGTAGGTTCGGTAATTACGATGCTCTCATTCGTCATTAGCGCTGTACGCTTGTTTTCCGACTTAGCTGTATAAAAAAAGTCTCTGGCAGTATAAAGTGGTATTAAATCCAAGGAAATGAAGATTGCTATCCAGTTCGCTTTATTTATTTATTTTTATACAACTAAGTCGGCAAAGAAACTTACGTTACGGTAGCTTATAGACGCCTGCAAAACCAGAAGCATCGCAAACGCGTTGCCGAAATTAGCTCCAATCATCCAAGAGCTCTGGTCATCTTACTCACCAACAGGAACACAACACAGCTTGAAAGCAGTATTATTTAGCTGTGATCTTCTTTCTATAAGGTCGAGGTACTACCCCAATCGGGCTGCTCCATATATTTAAAATATTTTATTAATAAATTGAAATTTTATACAATTTTCTTCTCGTTTCAATGTTTGGTGTCGATAAAAGAGTTAATAATATTTACTTTACCATACAATAATTTAGTAAACTAATATATATAAAATGCAAATTAAATACATTTACCACAGATGCGCACTTCATAAAGCTAATGAACGGAACAATACTGTTCATTTCCCATGAGTACTCCTATCACAAAATTGCTGGAGTCAAATACGGTGGGGGGATCCGATGGCAATGTTCATCGAGGAAGAAGTCCAAATGTAAAGCCTTCGCGGTGCTATCAGAAGACCAGGAGATAGTATACAGGATCAGTGGTTTTCACAACCACGATCCACCAGTCTACAAGGAAATAGCTCCAGGACAATATATAAAAATTTGATATATATTTATTGTATAGTTACTGAATAGTTGCATGATTTTTTTATTCAAGTTTACGTTTATTGTTTTGTTGAATTGAATTGTGTTCAAAAAACTTGTATATATATCATCAAGATTATTAATTATGTAAATGTTATATTGTACTGTTAACTATTTTCAAGCAAGAAGAATGTTTATGTAAAAAGATAACATGTTTTAACCATATACAAATTTATAGTAAAAATGCTCAATTAATTTTAAAATTGTTAAAATGCTGTTTACAAAGTAAAAAAAATTACAAATGACTTATTTTTTTTTAAAGTAATTATTTCTAACTAGCTGGTTCTGCAAATTCGTACCGCCTTTTTTCATGGGTTTATCTCTTTTTTTTAATTTTCATTATCAAGCAAAAACCAAAGAATGTTACAATTTTCATAACATTGTACATTTTTACAGATGTCAAGTTTATATCATTGACCAACGGTAGAGTTTTACTAATGGTAGATGGTTACACATTCCATAAGGGCGGTGGTCACATCAGATGTTTTGGTGGTGTGAAGTGGAGATGCTCATCTTCTAAGAAGAAATGCAGGGCATACGTCTCCGTGTCGGATAACGATGATTTCGTGATTAAGTACAGTTTGAATCACAACGATCACGAGCGTCCAGTTTACAGTACTGACCGACAAGGAAATTATGTTAAGATTTGCTAGTTAAAGTTAGTTATATAAGTCATATTTAGAAAGAAGAAATTTGTCAAAAATATATTTTTGTTTGAAAGTATGTCAGCACTACTTATTCCTTGTTAGGAAACAAACGAGTACTCCTACCACAAAATAGCTGGAGTCAAATACGGTGAGGGGATTCGATGACAATATTCATAGAGGAAGAAGTCTAAAAACAATAAAATACTTTTCGTTATATATGTTTTGTTAAGTCTGTGCACTGAAACAAGGTGCCTGCATATGCATAGATGTCTTTGACCACATTATATATTTTCTACAATATTTGTTACAATAAATTTTGATGATGAAATACGAGGGGAGGTCAAAAAGTTCGCGGAATGGCGGGGTTGGCGAGGGTGAATTTACTCATCCAGGTAGGCGCTAATTGAGTGAATCATTGTTAATATATATATATATATACTACTATGGAGAAAATTGAATATCTTACCGTCATTAAGTTTCTCACCAAACAAGAAAAGACACCTCAAACAGTTTTTCAAGAGATGTCAGCTGTTTATAGGGACTCCGCTCCTGGGAAAACCATGATTTATAAATGGCACGCCCTTTACAAAAAAGGGAGGGACTCCATTGAAGACGACTCCCGACTTGTGCGGCCGATTGAGGCAACCACGCCAGAAATAATCGAAAAAGTTGAAAAACTTGTATTGGAAAATACCCGGCTAAAGAAAAAACAGCTTACAACATTAGTTGGAGTATCAGAAACAACCATTGTGAACATCCTACATCAACACCTTGGCATGACTAAAGTCTGTGCAAGATGGGTTACGAGAATACTTTCTGCGGATCAAAAACGCGAGCCCGTCGAAGCCCGAATTGAAACTGGCAATGAAACTTGGGTTCACCATAATGAACCTGAGTCAAAGCAAGAGTCGATCAATTAAAGGAAGATATTAAAGAAAAAATGCGAGGAAAGCTTACAAAAGGCGCGCTGCTTTTGCACGACAATGCGCCCGCGAACACATGCCAGGTTGCGACGGCTGCCATTCACCGGTGCGGTTTTAAACAACTGCGCTACCCACCCTAAAGCCCAGATCTGACCCCAAGCAACCATTATTTGTTTCCAAAAATGAAGAATGAACTGCGTCGAAAAATTTGGAAACGATGATGAAGTGAAGTCGGCAATTTCGGTCTATTTTGACGCCCAAGACAAATCATTTTTTTTCGACGGTATTAATAACTTATTTGACAGATCTAATAAATGTATTAGAGTTAAGGGAAAATACATTGAAAAGGAAAAATACTTTAATGTTTCATTTTATTATCCTTCTCTGTCATTTCGCAAACTTTTTGACCTCCACTCGTACGTACGACTTCGACAATCGCTTTCTAGTGCCGATAGCAACTATGTATGTGCACTGATTAATAAACTAGATTTTAATCAGTGGTCAAACAACAACCATGGTCACGAGAGGATGTAAAGTATCCGAAACGTCGGGCATCTAAAAAACTTAATAAACTGCGATAAAATGCGAAAGTTGTTTGATCTCGTAAAGATTAGAAAACAATATGTAAATGTTGAAGTTATTAGAAATTAATATATCGTTGTTTAATTCTATAATTAACTGTAAAAATTTAGCTTAAAATTTATACATTGTTATATACTCTTTTAAATAAAGTTTAAAAAAGTTTTCTTTTTTTGATTATTTTATGTAATTAAAACATTAAAAATTAATATATAAATGCAGATGACATGACAAATTTGTAATAAATACTAACAAAACGAAAAATAATGTTTAAAATTACTTCTAACTTTTATAATGTCTTTTAAAAAAACATTAATTATTTGCAGTTGAATTTATAACTATGATAAATGGTACTAAACGACTTGTGATGCAAGATTACGTGTTCCACAAATCTTACCACGGTTCGGGGACCAAGAACAGAAGATGGAGGTGTTCAGCTCGACAGAAGGGTTGCAAGGCGTTGGTCATCTTAGATACGGAAGAAAAAATAATCAAGAGGTACCAGGGTATCCATAACCATCTACCTCCTGTGTTTAAGAAAACAAAATACGGCTTCATACTTGTAAGAGAAAAAGTTAGAAAAAAATATGAGATCGAATAAAGTTGAAATTCTAACCTCGGCCGAAAAATAAATGTAATTAAAAATTAGGTATAAATCGTCCAGAACAAAAAATAATAACGTTCTACAATATTTTGTTTGAAATAGTGTGTGTGGTACTTATGTACGCTCGTGAGAAGTTATTCTTCATTGGCTTGCTAACTTCACGTTGCTAACTTCTTCTTCGTTGACTAGCTAACTTCAGGTGTCGGTTTTTTTGTGACAGTTTGTGTGCGCATCGTAAAAAATTACTCTCATCATTTTTCTCTAAAGCGCCAAAAGAAGTATAACTTCAAAAATTATAAAATTAGCACCCGCGAACCGTGAATTGTGCTTCGTGAAACAAACTTCCAATTTTTATATCGGCAAATATACAAAACGTTGTCATTAAATGACCTTCAAACTTTTCCAAAAAAAAAAAAAATATTCAATCAGCTTTAAGTTATTAAATGAAATATTCTAATGCTAAATTATTAATAGTTTCTCGACTACGAAATACTATACGAAGGTTAAACAAATTACGATCAACCCCAAATTTCCTATGATATTACAATTTTGTAGAATCATAAATCATAGCTCATCCAATATGGACAACTTGCTGATATCACGTAGACGTATGTTGAAACCGTACGCAAGCTAAACTTATATGCCGAATCTTTTTTTTTTTTTTTTGGGCTTCTCCATCTATATTTCACTTAAATCTACTGGATCTTAATATCGTGTAATGCCTTAATAAGTATACCTATGATTGCTATAAAGTCAGGGTCCAGAATTATTTTGTAATTTAAAAAGGTTGTATTATCAATATCTACTGATATTTAAATATCTGTATCAAATAAGTTTTGATTAGTTGTTACTAAATTGATATATTTAATATGGTGTTATTTTTTTAGGTAAACTTAAATATATTTAATATATTTTTGTACTAATAAAACGTTTAATATAATGATGGTTATACTTTTATTGTGAAACTTTTGATTAAAGTAATATACGTATTCATGTGAGCTAAGAATATTTGGATTCCTGAGATATTAATTTACACTGGAGTAACGGAAAAGACACAAAAAAGGGTAACCGAGGCGGTCGAGATTACGACCGCAATATAATTTTGAAGACCGTGATATTTCAATTATTCTTAACTAAAATGTATTTTACAGTTCTGCTCAATTTGACGTTCGGATGCTGTTCTGCTTAATTCAAGATATTTGTGCTATTCAAGGTTTAAGGATTAATAAATCTTGCAATATTAATATTGTAAAAAGCTATTTCTCTTTATAATACATAGTAATATTTGCAAAATGTTTACAGTGACAATCATTACATTAAGGAAAGGGGGTAGAAAGTTACTGATGAAGAATGGGTACACTTTCTATCGCCACAAACCATTTAAGTTTGGAACGAGATGGAGCTGCACGAACTCCTCTAAATGCAAGAGCAACCTTCTCATAACTCATAATGGGAGCTTGATGAGAGCCCTTGAAAACCATAACCATGATCGTCCTCTTTACTGTAGAATGTCGGATGGGACTTATGTTAAAACGTAAAAATGATATGATGACGGTAGTTTTAAACTAAGTGTCTTTGAGCATTCGAATGTTTTTTTTTTTTTTTGTAAATTTAATGTTATGACTAAGTATTACTTGCTATCGTATATATTATATTTTAAGTAATTTGTTTTAAATTAAAGAAATGAAGGCTACAATTTTTTTCTTTTAATTTAAAAATGCTAAGCTACGACAATCGCTTACCATCAGGTGAGCCGTACGCTTGTTTTACGACCTAGTTGTATATATAAAAAAGATGTCTGTCCAGCTGTGAGCCAATTGTAGGCTTCTTCAGTTCAGTACAATAAATAAACAAATTTATTTCTAGCTATGCTCATAACCATGAACAACGGTAAGGAGACTTTGCTTTATTACGGTTACACATTTTTCTTCCGATATGAAATGAAGTCTGGGAAGAAATGGGTCTGCACAAAGTTTCCAAGATGCAAAGCCTTTTTATGTGTCAATAAAGACGAAACGATCTATCCTAGTTATCCCGAACATAATCACGAGAAGAAAAAGTTATACAAGTGTCCGAATGGTAGATGGGTAAAAATATCTTAGTTTTTGAATAAAGTTACTTTTTGTATGGTATTTTAAGTCTTTTAATGTATGTAAATAATAAGTGATTCCACTCTCCTTCCTTCTAAGCCTTCCCTGTACTTTCTTTTTATCATTCTTTAGCCACAAAACAGCGCTTTCGTAAATCATCCGATATTGCAAGTGGTAATAGGCAGAGGACATAAAATTGAATAAGATTTTTACAACCTAGTCGTAAAAAAAAATAGTTTATCCTGCTGTGCGACACTTATAGACTTTTTTAGTTCAGTCCAATTAATAAACAACTTTATTTCCAGCTATGCTCATAACCATGAACAACGGTAAGGAGACCCTGCTTTATTGCGGTTACACATTTTTCTTCCGATATGAAATGAAGTCTGGGCAGAAGTGGGTCTGCACAAAGTTTCCAACCTGCAAGGCATTTTTATGTGTCAATAAAGACGAAATGATCTTCCTGAGTAATCTCGAACATAATCACGAGAAGAAAAAGTTATACAAGTGTCCGAATGGTAGATGGGTAAAAATGTCGTAGTTTTCAATAATGTTACTTTCTGTGTGGTATTTTAAGTCTTCTAATGTATGTAAAACATAAGTAATTCCACTCTCCTTCGTTCTTAGCCTTCCCTGTATTTTTTTAAATCTTTCTTTAGCCCTATTGAAAGTTAGTAAGCCATTTTTGCCTAAAAAAAATATAAAACAGTGCTTACGTAACTCCTTCGATATTGCATGTGTTTAATACGCAGCGGACATAACATCAAGTTAAATCAAAAACTTTGTTAATTAATTTTGTTCCTAAAAATAATCTACATATTATGAATTATAAATAAGCATTTATTTTTTAAACGCCTCACACTAGGATTAAGGGACCTGGGGAGAGCCGACTGTGGAGTCATTTCCAGGATCTGGGATTTTCTCCTGTGTCGAGGGTCCGGAAACAAACAATACACAAACAATACCCAGACCACGATAAACATCTATATGGCCAGTACAAATGTTTATTGTGAGCGGGGAACAAATACGGGACTGTCACCACAACAGCCAGTGCTGGACCACTGCGCCAACGCGTCTTATATTTATTATTTTAATACATAAAAAAATTCTATACGCAACAGAACGTATGTGTTTGTAGTTTGTTGAATATAATTGTTTATCGTCGCTCGGAGAGCTTAAGCCGTCGGTCCCGGTTGTTATCATAAATACCTAATGACTACGTCACTCATAGTAGGGAACATGTCCGCCAACCTATAGTGAAGCAACCTGATAAATTAAACTCCAATCCTTACCTACATGGAGAATGAGGTTTATGAGTGGGATGTTATGTTAATATATTTATGTTTATTAAAATTGTTTATTAATGGTGTTTGGTATAATTATAAAAAAAATATTATACTGTAAGATGAAGATCCGAAGTATAAACGATCTTCACACATCAGTTTAATTGTGTTAAAAGTAAATCTCGATAGAGTTGACTGGCAAAATCCTTGCCAGGCTATTTAGTATTTAAAAAAAATATATATTTGAATATGCACCAATGAGTGGAAAAAATATATTTTTGGGGATGTGAGAAACAGGGTGTAAAGTTCCTCAATCCACCATTGAATAGAGAGGATCGTCCGACCAGACGGGTGTTGTGTCTGGTGAGCTACCGCTTCTTGCTGTCGGGTTCTTGTATATATGTTCAATTTCTCTGATAACTTTGATATCGCGATGTAGGATACGTCAGTTCTTAGTTCGTAGTTCGTATGTTGCGCGATAGATGTCGCCACATATTTTTAATATCAACCGAAAGCATAAAGCCTGTATAAAATGTAAACGTTGAATTGACTTTTATTTTCCTGGCATAACTACTGGATTGCAAGGTACAAACAGCTATATTGATATATATTGATATTAGTTATTTTCACTCACGTGTTGCTTCAAAATAAGCGCTGTTTCATTGCAAATACGATGACATAGGATTGTATTCTAAAAATCTGGTGTGAATGGCGGGTAGCGAATATAATATAAGCTGGACAAAATTTTTCAGCCAAAGCCAAAGAAAGCCTATCGCCTTTTATTTTTAACATACGAGAGCAGGTATAAAATAGTTTCTATCCATTGAACAGATAGATGAAGATCGTGTCTATTTCGGATCTTAGACTATATAGGTACATTTATAATAATATCTTTAGGTACTTGTAAAATTAAGAAAAATCAGCGCAATTATTTATAAAAAATAAATTTCTTCGAATACAAATAAATTTGAATTAAAATGTCTTTAATTAACCCTTTTAAAATAAAATAAGGTAATTTTACAAGTTAAAAAAAAAAAATTCTACAATATACTCATAATCTGTTACTCGAGTCGATTGTTATATTAAAATAGTTGGTTGTAGTTGACTTTGACAATTTTGTTACTCCAGTAATTCTGTCTTTTATTTTCCGATGCTTGCTGCGCAGTTCTCATTCAGGACCAGATTATTACGAAGCATAAAATCCGGTTTCGAGATAGCTCCTTGCAAGAGTGTCTTTACTCAGACCCCTTTCAGAATATTCCTGAAGATGAATTTTTAGCAAGATTTCGCCTTGGAAAGGAAACCATCAGGGGTCTGATAGCAGAACTAAGTCCGTTTATTCCGAGTCCACAGCGAAAAGATGGCGTTTCTGTAGCGACAAAGGTTAGAAATATAATATATTAACTGTGCCAGCGACTTCATCCGCGTGAAATTTATCAAAAAAGTTATTTTTCAGTTTGCAAAGTTATAAAACAAATAAATTTCAAAAATATAAGTAGCCTAAGTTACTCCTTGTTATATCAGCTATCTGCCAGCAAAAATCCCATGAAAATCAGCCTAGCCGTTTCAGAGACTAGCCGGAACAAACAAACAGACAGGCAGACAAAAATTGTAAAAAATGTTATTTTGGTATAAGTGCCATGTACATCTATATGCATTTAGAAGAAAAGCGGTTATTTTAATATTACAAACACACTCCAATTTTATTTATTTGTATAGATTGGTTTTTAATTAAGATAAAATATATTAGTATGTTGGTACTAATGATAATGCGTTTGTTGTAGGTAATAATAGCGCTAAGTTTCTATGCTTCGGGTTCATACCAAACGTGGATTGGACTAGGTTCCCTCCTCAATGTTTCTCAAGTAACGGTATCAAGAGCCATAAAACAAGTTACCGATGCACTCAACAGCATATTCCCTAAATATGTAAAAATGCCAGATAAAAAACGAGAAAGAAATGAAGTCAAAAGCAAGTAAGAATTTTACACACTTTCACTGTATTACTTTTCGTATTGAATATCTAACTAATTTACAATACTAAAAATTGATTTCAGGTTCTATAAGAAATTTCATATCCCAGGAATTCTGGGATGTATTGATGGAATACATATTCCAATAAAAAAGCCAAGCGTACACGAAGACGTATATAAGAACGGAATGGGATTTCATTCCCTTAATACTATGCTGGTAAGTTTGATATTAAAAATATTTAAATATAATGTATTATCTGTAATTAACACTATTTCCCTTACTAATTTTATTCAAACCGTGTTACAGATCTGCGATTCTGACTTGAATATTTTATGCGTGGATGCCAGTAATCCAGGATTAACTACTGCTTCAAGTGTTTGGCAAAGTCACCCGTTAAATGTGCATTTGAATGAGCTGGCTTCTAATGGAGTGCAGGGGTTTTTATTAGGTATTGTTATTGTTATTAGAATACCATAGTGGTGTCATACTTTTTTTTGGCTTTCATATTATACTTCTACAGGGCATAGTTGCGTTTAAATAACCTCACTTACAGACAGACTTTCTAACGAAATATTTTTTTATGACCTTTTAGGTAACATTGAATATCCTCTAAGCAAAGTTATGATGGTCCCGCTACTTAATACCGTGGAAGGTACTCCACAGCACCTTTATAACTTAAAGCATGCTACTGCGCGGAATACTGTCGAGCTCTGTATTAGTGTATTGAAATCACGGTTCAGGTAGAGTAATAGACGTATTTTTTTCCAAATTTTTATTAACGAAGCTTACCTACGGTTACCTCTTTATTCCCCCGTGGGAGCTCGTGGCGGAGGTCCTTGCCGAGACCTACTTCTACGTCTCGGGTAGGAGGGCTCTCGGTGAAAGCCCCACGTTGGACGAGATCCTACGGGTGCACCGGATGGAGCAAGAAGCGCTAATGTGGAGGTGGGGGTAGGACCAGGCAGAGCAGCCGTATGGCACACGCGCAACGGCTGCCTTGCGCCCGGTCCTTGAGCGGTGAATGTGCCAAGCGCAAGCCCCTCGTCTTCCGTCTAACGCAGGTTCTCACTGGGCACGGCTGCTTTAGTTACCTCTTTATTACATGCTGTTACCTGTTAGATACTTTGAATTACCGGTTAATTACGTAAAATTTAACCTGCATGCATGCCTGCCAACATCTCACTACTGGGCATAGGCTTCTTTCTCCATATAGAAAAAGGATTGGAGCTTAATCCACCACGCTGCTCCAAAACGGGTTGGCATATATTTTCCTGACTGAGTAATAATCGCTATCAGATATTTATGATAACAACCGGGACCGACGGCTTAACGTGCTCGCCGAGGCACGGAGGGGAGACGTACAAGGACAGATATCCAAACTGGAAAGATTTGTACAAATACAAATATCCATCCCGAGCGGGAATTGAACCAGCAAACCGTCAGTGTTTTAGGCGGCTACTCGCACCACTACACCAGGGCGGTTGTTTTCTTAGTTTAGCTTGCGTAGACTTATTTCTAATTCTCTTAAGGAATGTGCTGGCTTAATGGAATACATTGGTCTGAAAATTTGACGGGCACTGCTAAACCTTTTATTTAAAAAATATCAAATATTTAGTAATGATTTCGGTGATGTAGGAAAGTTGATTAAGGAAAACTGAATATCGATAACGAAGATATGGACATACATACACGCAAACCTACTATAACTTTCGGACATTTTAAGTAATATAAATATTTAAATTTTTAACATTTTAGATGTCTGCTGGCAATACGCGCTTTACACTACAAACCTACTTCAGCAGAGAAGATCGTTAAAGCGTGTTGCGTTTTGCACAATATCGCGAACAAGACCAAAGCTCCTGTGCCACCGCTGGGGCCTGAAGAAGCCACTGTTGAAATTGTTTATCGCCAACAGGCACGTGACTTATTTTATTACAATTACTATCATCGTGAAATTATAATATTTAGATGTTTTAATCAACAAAATCCTTAAAAGTTTTAATACCAATTTTACGCTGCATCTGTAATGAATGCCCAACTTCTGGGCATAGGCCTCTTTCCCCATGTAGGAGAAGGAGCAGAGCTTAATCCACCACGAGAGTAACGATCGCTATCAGGTGTACATGATAACAACCGGGACCGACGGCTTAACGTGCTCTCCAAGGCACGGTCGAGAGACCCACAAGAACTGCACAAACACCCAGACCACGGCAAACATCTGGATGGCCAATACAAATGTTTGAATCCGCAACTGCCAGCACAACGGCCACAAACCAGCGCTGTGACCGTTGTGCCAACGTGGTGTCAAAATACCAATTTTAATTTACATCAAATAGTGATTTAAACATCGATACATCTAATAATGTACAAAGGAGATGTTATAATTTATATAAATAGATGTTTTTCACTGTCAGGATGTTTGTGCTTGAGTTGTTAGTGTTCCCAGACATCCGTGGTACTTACCTTTACCGGTAGGGTACCGGGGCCTTTGATTATGAGGCGTTTTAAAAGTGTATCGTTTTTGCCACTGGAAGTTGCGACTGTAGAATCATGTCATTGACACGCGTAAAGGTGTCATTAAAAGTCATCTTACATTCTGCAATGAATGAAACTATTGTAAGAAAATATCAGTGGTCAATTAGTAGGTTAAAAGATTTAACTACACAAAATGCCGCAATTCACTTTATCGGTAAATTTTACAAACAATCATACTTTTATAGACATTATATATATAATAAAGGTAAATATTTATATACTGAGATTTATTTATTTTTTTTAATTTTTTATAATTAATTTAGGAGGAACGCTATAAGAAAGAAAATGCCAGCTGTATTAAAGGTCCTCAAGATGAAATTATAGACCAGGATCTGCTTGAAGGTCAAAAACTACGGCAGGCGCTCGTCGATGGAATATGGAGAAAATATTAAAATACTAGCTGACTCCGCAAACTTTGTTTTGCTATAAAATTATGACGTTACCCCCTTAATCCTACCCCGTATAACTTGGGGTATGAAAATTACATGTTGGCCGATTCACAAAATTTCATAAAAATCTATATAAGATGTTCCATATATAAATAATAATATGATTCACTGTACCTTTCGTTTTTGTTTAATAAACGTTTTACTTTATTTCTGACGTTCGTTGGTAAAAGTTTATCGCTATTTTTCTCTTTCTCTTATTCTTTTTTTTTCTCTTTCTTTCTTTTTATTAGTTTTAATATATGCGGAATTATATTTAACATCGATTGTTGCTTAATGATGATTTGATGTCGATTTACAAGTTGTTACATTTACGAGGATCATATTATTAATAATAAATGTAAATATTTATAATTTTTTTTTTTATTTTAATATGTTTAAAAAAAAGATTTTAACACCCTCATAAATTTTCACATATTATAAACGCACTAAA